>NC_044500.1:18307057-18362057 GCF_902362185.1 Chanos chanos | reverse complement strand
AACAGTTCGAGCCGATGAAACAAATTGGTTTAACTCGCCAGAGATATTCTAGTCAAGTTTATTTTATGATGGTTAGATTAAGTTACAGAATGGACCATTTCAGGGAACTATGAGCACAAAAACACATCAAACTGGTATACATTTAAACAAATCCCATCGGCACATTTAACAGAACCATTAAAGCTCTTCCAATGCATAGTAAATGACAATCAATGAAGTTCAAAACTGGTAAATTTAGAAATTTTTAATGCCCCCTGCCCTACCTCACCCCCCCCCCCCCCCCCCGTTCTACCAAGTTCTAACATGCTTTATGTGTGTGAAATCACACTATGTGAAAGCTAACTTGTGTGGAAAAATGAGCAGAGCCCACATGAAGGAATGTTCACCCAGACAGACAGATAGGAGTGATGGAAGAGGAGAGATAAGGCCAGTATGTATGATACACGTGGAAAAAAAAAGAAAAAAGTTCTGGCATGTTCCTGAGAACTCTGTGATAGTACTCCCAATTTATTGGCTGCCAGATCCAAGGCTTAAAAAAACCCCAAAAAACAGACTAGCACCTTTTAAAGTATTCTGAACTCAACAAAAGAAGCGTAACCTTCAAGTTTTGAAGGCTACACTTTTCTCTCCCTCTTGCTAAATGAATTCATGTGGATGAATCTGGGCCGAGAATATTTATTCTTTTGTAGATTTGCACAAATTTTCGATCGCTTGCTAGTGCGTATAATTTTTTTTCATATATAAATAACATTCTTATTTGAAGTCCTGAGAGAGACTATGAGTTTAAGTTCCCGGTTTAGTGTATTGAGCAGCTGTTCCCTGTCCCAAATCCTGGCGCTTCATGGCATGTCTATATAAGTTCCTCTGGAGAAGATCTGCTGCTGAGAGCAGCTCAGCCTATGCTGACACTGTTTGCACAGAGGGATTGGTGGCATCTCTGTATTGCGGCTGTAATGTGAAGAATGAGAGGGTGTGGCAGCTCTATGTGCCATTGTGTTAAGGCCACTGTCTGGTCACCAGCTGGTAATAATCTGTCCATTGAAGCCTCGCTCACACTGTTTGGATGTGTTGAGAAATAATAGGCTCGGCCAGTGTTAGTTCTATGCTAACACATTGTGTCCGCCCTAACCGAATGACTCTGCTTTGTTTAGGACATGTTAACTAATGAACTGATGGAGTTGCGTCATTGCTGAGATGTTGCAATCCTGCAAGCCTCTGTTCACCGATTCCTGATTCTGATACTCCTTCATTGGGTTAGAGATTCTGAGGATTGTAATCTAATTTCTCGCTCCATAGTTTGCCTTGATAGAGTGATTTCCTCCACCAGTGTGGAGACACAAAATATGCCTGTTCTGATCCTGAGTACACACACACACACACACACACACACAGTAAGTATGATGACCTGCTGTGTTGCAGTGGCCTCTTCTGTAACCTCACTTTGTTTTGGTATGCTGCACAACCTGGTAACAAATTACCCTTCAGCAAGGGGTTGACTTTGTCCCATGTTTAAGCTACTCAACATCCTGTGGATCTTCCAAAAAATGTAATGTTAAATTTTGCTCTTCAGATATTAAGATGAATGTCTTAAACAGAGCCCCGTTATCAGTAAATGTTTGCAGTGAACGACACTCAAAATGTGTCCTTGGAGGAAATTTGGGCCCAGAGGGCAGGAAAAGTGTTTTGTCTGCTTAATTTCAAATGCACAGTAACTGTGTCCTGTTTATGGAGAAACAGCACATTTGTTATTGATTGCAAATCAGCTCCAGATAGAAGCCAACAATGAGAAACAGGAAGGTTCGTGTTAGATCTCTGGCAACATCTTAAAGGAATTTTCGTATAATCCATTTCCCATAGGCACAGAACAGTAAACGACATATCAGCTTCTATAATTGGCTGCTGACAGCGCATTTCTTTCCAAGAAAAAGACTTTAAGCACAGATCTGTGAGGTCTTTTTCTTTCTTTTTTTTTTTCTTTTAAACTTTGTCTTGTATTCCTTTAGTGCCAGTTTCGGATTTTACATGTTAAAGTGGAGACGCGGAGAGGAAAGCTTCCTCCATCCCTGTATTGTGGTCTGGCTCTGGGCTGAGATGTCTTGTGGGAACCCCCTGCCCTGTTCTCCACAGTCTGACCTGCCCTTATAAGGCCTGCTGGGTATTCTGAGCTCTCGGAGGAGGAGACTAAGGAGACAGCACTGCCCAGCTGCCCTGTTTGTGCTAAACTTATGTCCGTTCCAGCTGTCCGTTCCAGCAGACAAGCGCCCGTGCAGCACACATGAAACTGAGTGTGCATGCAAACTGGAGCTGGAGGGATTGGGAGTATAGGAAAGGGGTTGGGGGGGGGGGGCATGGGGCTGAATCTTAGGTGTTTAGGATGAGTGGGATATTTGGAGTTCTTGCCCAGACACGTATTGGCACCGTGTAATTTGCCAGAAATTTCTTTCTTTTTCATTCAGCCGAGGTGTGGAGAGGGGAGGGGGTGGGCGGTGGGCGGGGACAGGGGGAGAGCCTTGTTTTATGTCTTACTCTCCAGACTTTTCTTCTCGGCGGGGGAAGGTGTGTTTCCGTGTCACCTCTGTCACTACCTGAAGTGTGAGTCTCTCTAGTCATGGCCCTATCTGCACTATCTACCCACCCCCTCCCCTCCAAAAGGAGGACCTGAAGTGTCTGCCCCCTCCCCTCCCAAAAGGAGGACCCAAAGTGACTCAGATTTTCAGGTCTCTCATTCACATCTGTACTCCATGTACTTCCTCTGCATTCTTGCTCCGCGACGGGAGAAGGATGGCAAGCGGTCAGAGTTAATCTCTTTATGAAACACTTAAGGAAATGCCAAACCTAAGTGCTGGTTGTGCAGAGGGAGAAAAAAAAACCAAATTAAATTTGTTTGAAGAACGGATACTGGTACATACTGATGAGGTAAAGCATGCCAGTTTTTTTTTCCCCCACTTGTCTTACTGTTGGAATGAGGAGCAAATTAAAGGACTGATTCTCTTGTTTGTCAATCTGGTTGATTTTTCTCCGTTTCCCAGTAAACACAACTCAGTCCGGAACAAAATGCATTCTGTTTTTTGCTCTATGGAAAGAGGTCAGTCCAGTACAACGTAAAGAAACACAGACGTTTATTACTCTCTCATCAAAGTGACTCATAATCTCCAGTGATGAGACAGTTGTGAGACAGTTTGGGGAGCAGCTATGCAGCACAGGGAAAAGCGATGACAGTGAGTAACCATCACTTCGCTACTCATCATTAAAATACGGTCGACTTCGCGGTCAATCTGTGACTTCCTGACCTACGTGTTACCATGGTGACAGCATTCAGTTATGTCATAACATTTTCTGCATCGCATCCTCTTTTTACCACGTGGCAGATAGAATGATGGAGTTTCCCTTCCACTCTGTCTCCTTCTCTCTGTCTCTCTCTTTCTCTATTTCTCTCTTTTATGCTCACTCTCTATGTTTCTCAAGTGGTTAGTTTCCACCCACATGGCTGACATTCTTGCGCTCTGACATCACAGACGACAAGCACGCTCCTGACTTCCCTCTGGGGTTTTTTTTCTGTCCTTCCTTTCTTTCACACAACCCCCCCCCCATCCCCACACTTCTCTATCTAAACACTGAAGTTCCTTGAATATATCCAAAGTAAATTCCTTTCCCCAAAGTTGTACTTCTGTCTCAGATTCTGTTTCTTTAATGTTTAGCTGCTACTCTCGATATTGACTTAGCTCCCCTGTCTTTGATTCTCCTCCTCTCCTTCTTTTCCTTTGTTTGACCCCCCCCCCTTTTTTTGGGATGCTCTTACACTTTTCTCACAGCTCAAACTGTGCTAGCCTGGAGCTCCTGGTGCAGCAGTGAACAAAGGCAGTCTTTAAGTGTGCCGTTAACTGTTCAGGATTCATTCCTTCCCATGGTTCTTCTCAAACACGTGGGAGAGAGTGAAGTCAGGACCAGAGGACAGATGGCTATGAGCCACAGACAGAAGAGGAGAGAGTGAGAGTGCTGTGCTTGCACTTTTTCTAGAATAAAGCTGAGGTGCTTTGTCTGCTTGAATGCTTCGGCTGTTATTACTATAGCAACCGCTCCACTTAGGCGGTTAACAGAACAAAACTTGAGGATTACCTGTCTGGCTATTCTAAGCATGGCAAACTCTGCCAGTGGGGTTTTTTAAAGATCATACGAAGTGAGAGACTTAACCCAACTGTAGTAATTTAAAGATCTGATCAGAGACCTTACAATGCTCTCTCTCGCTCTTTCGACACAACAGTTTCTACAAATAGCCTTGTCAGAGCATAAATAGCTTGCTGACTAGAGAGGGTGGGGCTGGGGGCGGGGCTAAAGAACGGGAGAGTGAGAGGGGAAGGGTTTTGAAAAAGTAAATGAATAACCTGCAAAAGAACAAATGTTTTAACTGCATTTGTGCTATAGTCCATGAACCATTTTGAATGAAAGAATCTTCCTCACGGCTGTCATTTCTGATCTGCTTGAGAGTAAGACCCGTAGAAATGTTAATATGAAAAGTTGCTGTGAGGGAAGAAAGGAAACATGAGGCTTCGCACAGCCATACTTGAGTAAATAGAGGGTTTATGAAGTGCCGGTCTCCACGGCGCTGGCACAGAGCCCGGAGAAGAGAAGATCTTCTCTGAGTGGGTGTGGTGACATGACCTCACCATGACTCAAGCCATCTCTCACAGCTCAGTGGATCTGAAGGGGAGGGTGGGAGGGGCCGCAACTTCTGCCTCTCGCAATATGTGCTGAGTAGCATGCCGAGGCTGAACCGAGAGATTACGCCATGTTTCATCCTCTGCTCATGTCAGCTGCTGAAGGGAATATAAAGGGTAGAAAGACAGTGGCTTGAGATTAGACACAGTGTTTTCATTTGAATGGAAAGTAGGTAAATAGACAGCAGTTATGCATGTAGTAAGTAGTGATTAAGTATAATCTGTACAGGTAGGCTGAATCTTCTTCTGAGGTAAACAGAGAGAAAAAAGAAAGGGGAGAAGACAGAGACAGACAGAGAGAGAGAGGGAGAGGATGGGATGAGGAGGGAAGGATTGAATGAAAAACAGAAACGGATGTGGGCAAGAAAGAGAGTTTTCCACTTCAAATTTACCACAGACTCAGAGTTCACATGACTTTTCCAGAGAGAGAAAGACAGAGAGAGGGAGAAAGACAGAGAGAGACAGACAGAGAGAGAGAGAGACAGACAGACAGACACTTGGCAAAATTTATCTTGTTAACTGCCTGTATACCACATAATAACAAAATTTAACCCCCCCCCCTTTCCAAAAAAAAACCCAAAACAAAACGAGCGTGTTTGTGTGTTTGCTTGCCAGTCTGAGGACTGTGTCTTTTTTGTGTCCTGTTTTAGCCTCTGTGTTGACGGCTTCTCCTCACAGGAAACGTTTGAAGTGAGACACGACCTGGCACACTTCACCTGACTGCAGATAAGCCTCTTTATCATGCCCCGACTTAAGAGCAGGAGACACAGAGACAGGGAATGGAAATAAGAGACATTGAACAGAATCTTTGACCCCCCCCCCCCTTAGTGAAAGCCTTACATTCACAATCACATGCCTCGTTTTAGCTTTAACACCATGGGCATGTGTGTATGACAGAGAGGTTGCAATATCCAGGGCTTAGAATAGAGCAAAAAGCTTGTAACTGGTGGACTGTGACATAAAAGGGAGAGTTTAATTGAATTATTGGATGGCAATGTTGCCTTCTTGCAAAGAGAGATGCATGCAGGTGGGAGGCGGACATTTGATACCGTTTTGTTTGTTGATATCGCAGCGTTGACAACGGGCATAGGTCCTGCAAACAGATAAGGCAATCATAAAACATAATATAACAACAATAAAGGGACTGAACAAAGCGGACAGCCACCCATGGTGACGTGCTGAGAGGAAAGCATGTATGGAGTGAAGAGATGTGGTCACTGGAGGAGTAGTGAGGGTTAATGGAGTACTTTCCCCTTTTCTGGTTCTCTATTCCTCCTCCTCCTCTCTCTCTCTCTCCTGTTTGAGTTGATGCTATAATGCCCATGTTCCTAAATAGAGAGAGAGGGAGAGTGAGTGAGTGAGTGAGAGAGAGAGAGAAGGGGACTCACACTGTCTGGAAAACATTACTCAGATTCCTGCAGGCGGGGGCTCCGATTATGTTGGCAGGGGAGGGAGGGAAAGAGAGGTAGGGGGAGAGGAAAGGAGGGAGTAGAGAGGACAGAAGGACAGAAAGGGAGAGGCGTTCCCTAATAAACTTCGACGTCCTCCCTTTTCAAAACACGCATAACTCAAGTAGCAGAGGCACAGTTAGTTTTGCAGCTCTGCAATATTTGGCCTTAAGTCGCATAAAGCGGACCTCATTTCCAGCGTCCAATAGAGGGCGCTGTTCTGCTCTGAGGAGTAGGTAGGTGACCTTGGCCCAAGGCTTTGCATAGGTGCTGTGTTTGAATAGAACAGGTGGTGTGCTCGCTGCTGAGTCTGAAAGGGAGGTGGAAAAAAAGTGTCTGGCACATTAACCCTTTCCAACCTACATACTCAATCCACTACTCTTCTCTGCCAGCAGAGAGGAGATCGATAAACGCGGCCAAACTGGACTTCTCAGGATTTTCCCCACACTGTGGCCCCCCTCCCCTCTCTCACTCTCTCTCTCTCTCGCTCTCTCTCCTTTTCTTTCCCATTATCTCAGTCAGTGGTTATCTAAGGTGGAGTTCGTTATCAGTCAGAAACACAGATAAGATATTTACTGTTGGACTCTGACTCTCCAGATGTGCCTGCACCATCACATCATCTCACACAGTCCAGATGTTTTGTCAAGCTCGCCGCATATTATTTATTATTATCTATTACCAATTTATTATTCATACCTGTCTTTACCTGGCATAAATCTAGATGTAAATCAGTCTGCCCTATTGAGAAATCTTTGGTAAACGTCAAGGCCCTTATGGGGGGGTTCAGGGAACAGTGGGGGGGTTTTAGGGATCATGATGAAGTGCTAGTGATATCAGACACATTGGTTCATCAGACCCTTGGGCCCAAGCCAAGACGCAGGGCATAAATCTGTCTGGTTAAACCACTTCTGTTCCGAGATCAGCTGAAATGTGCTTCAGCATGCAAAAAAAAAATACTGCAAGTAGCACAGGAGACGTGATTAAAGTAAGGAAGGGGAAGAGAAGAGTGGGGAAAAAAATCTTTTTGGCATAATCCCGGTTTTGATAGTAATGCACTTATACTTTTTTGATTTTTATTTGCCGAATAACCCCCATGACAGAATTTTCTTATTTTGTCCTCTTATGTGTCCGGAGTTTCTTCATTTTTCTTTTTTTATCCCTTTCAAGAAGAGGTTCTCGCCAGATGTGTGCGTTTTTAGAGACGCGGGGCGTCTTTGAATCACCCTCCGCTTGGTTTTATGAGCAGGCAGACTGCAGAGGTCCTAAAGAAACATCAAGGCTGAAGCAAAAGTTTTACTTTTCAGCGTAAATCCTTTAAAGGCCAGAGGGAACGGCACGGCCAAACGCTAAGACTTTTTAGTCAGGGCAGGGGAGAGGTAGGAGGGTGTGGGAGTGTGTCGCTTTTCACTGTGACTTTTTTACTCTGACGAGAGAGAGAGAGAGAGAGAGAGGGAGAGAGAGAGAGAGAGAGAGAGAGAGAGAGGAAGAGAGAGGGACAGACAGAGGGACAGACAGAGGGACAGAGAGGGAAAAGGAGTAACAGGAGAAGAAATGGCAGCTGATTTGCTCCCACACATGGAGCAAGGGATATTATAATAATAAACTTTGTCAGATTCCACTGACATTGGAGAGCTGTTTTGGAAATCATAAGAAGGCAAATAGTTCCAAAGAAACAGGAAAGGAAGGGAAATGAAGTACCGCGCACTGGTAAGGAGCCTGGGGTATACAAGAACTGCACAGCAGCGAGTTTAAGTCGTTGTTTCAACTTTGTGTGTGTGTGTATGTGTGTGAGTGTGTGTGTGTGTGTTAAAGAGAGTGCGTGAAGGACATGTGGAGCAAATATGTGGCTGTTCTGTAGCACAGTGGGCTTGTTTCAGCAGATGTTTTCTCTTTGGCAATGTGTATGTCTGTACAGCAATGACTGTCTACTATATAGGAATTAGGATCAGCTTTAAACAGGTGAAATTATTGTTATTGTACTCCAGATACTTTTTTGCTGCATACCCACAACTAGGCTGGAAATGTAGCCTCTCTCTCTCTCTCTCTCTCTCTCTCTCTCTCTCTCTCTCTCCCTCGCTCTCTCCTAAAGTTTTATGATTGTCATGCAATACATATATATATATATATATATATATATATTCCTTTAATAGTTCATCCACCTTTCCTGTTCATCTCTCTGTCCTCTGTAGTTTGGCATAATGAACAGGGGTGTGTGCCTGCGTGTGTGTGTGTGTGCGTGTGTGTGTGTGTGCGTGTGCTTGTGCAATTTCAAAATCAAGCATTCTTTGGCCGCTGCTGAGTCTCTTGCTGAATTCCTAGCTAGTGAGTGAGTAAGAGTGAATCTGTTAATGAAACTGCTGTGTGTCACTGTCCAGCTCTGCCCTGCACATTTCTTACTGTCACTGTCACCCCCGCCCCACGCCCGTTTGATAAGAACAACAATGTAATGGAAGCGTCACTGCTGTGCATTGTGGCACCATCAGGAGCATTTTGACTTTACAAAATGCTTCTACCTCTGTAGTATGCAGGACTGGCCCTGATATTAGAGTTCATAGAATACAAATTTCCTGCTTGCTTTGACCGTCACAAACATTGTTTGCCTTAAACAATAGTATGCCATGACATTTTGACGGTGCTGATAGTTTGATAACGTCATCCAGTGTTTAAGAAAACCGCTTTGTATCTTCACAACGTTATATATCTCATCTTTTTTGCAACCATTAGCAAATCAGCCCCAGATATGTCTCTCAGGCAAGTCGAACAGGAATGTGGCTGACCCCCCCCCCCCCCCCCCCCCCCCCCCCCCCCCCCCACAGCAGGGCTGTTTTCTTATCTGCCTTTTTTTGGTGAAGCGAAAAAGAAAACTGGTAGGTCAAGCTCTCCTTTTCCTTTTGGTCATGTTTAGCCATTGCTTCACCTGACCACACAGACTGCATTCCAGTATCAGTGGCTGTGGAAGAGCACAGAGGTCGCTCCCCCTCCAGCTATTCTCCATGCTTTCACACTCAAATCCTTTTCACTCCAGATCACTGCACAGCCCCAGTGCTATGAGACAACCTGGAATGATTTGTCCTTAATTTTACTAAATATCTGTCATTTTGGCCCGAAAACCGTATCAAGACAACTGCAAAGTTAATATGAGGGATGTAATTTGGTTGTTTTTGCAAAACTTTTTCCCATCCCCTTTCGTAATGGACCTCTGACTTCACCTACATCAGTCAAGTTATTACAACTGTTATCTATATTAACCGGTTAACCAGCACGGAACGGCCAACTAGGGAAAACACCACAGGTTATGGCTAAACAAACATATTAAGCAGATGTTGATCATTAATACCTGTCTACTACACACTTTATTATGTTTGGCTGATTACTGAGGATGACGGAAGAAATTTCCATGGTGTAAATCAAGTATCAGCTGGTTTTCAGGTCAGTTCTGTTGACCTGAACTGGGGTCAGCATTCCAAACCTCTGAGTGACCTTTGTTCTCGGTCATTTAGTGCTGTCCTTTGTCATAAAGGATTGTCATTTGGGGTTGTCATTTGAAGGTGTCATTTCATTTTGAGGTGTCACTTAGTAGTGTCAAGCTAATGTGTAACACCACAATATGCCTGTTACTCAATAACTCAATAACCGGATACTACGTTTCACTTTGAACTGTCCTTTTTTTTTTTTTTTTGTCAAGAGCGCTTTTGTTGACAGATTTTCTTCTCCTATGAACTTGCCTGTCACATAGCTGACTCAAAGGCATGCATGTCCATGGCTGCAATGTGATGGGGAGTTTCGACTCAGATTCCTGCCTCACTGCTGACACACTCCTCACAGAGAGAGAGAGAGAGAGAGAGAGAGAGAGAGAGAGAGAGAGATACTCATCTCAGCCAAAGGAAATGATGTTTACTTTTGAACACACACTGCTGTGAATGGGTGAGGGCCTATGAAAAGGATTTAGAGACCCTGAGATAAGATCATCTGTGTCTCGTCTCGTGAGTGAGACAGTATTGTTTGCCCATAGGGACTCTGGGGACACAATGCATCTGATGTGTAATGATTGGGCAGAACCACAGTTTATGTGCTCTCAGCAAACGTTCTTCAAATGCCCTCCATTCGTGAGCGAACGAGTGCGGTTCTCGACCTAGCCTTGAATAGCTTGCATTGTCTCTTTCAGGTTGGCACTTGTTGTCGCTGGACACTCAATATCTTTCTCATTTAGAGTGGTGGAGGCAGTGTGTGTGTGTGTGTGTGTGTGTATATGTGTTTGTGTGTGTGTGTGTGTGTGTGTGTGTGTGTGTGTGTGTGTGTGTGTGTGTGTGTGTGCACGTGTGTGTGTGTGGAAAGAGACAGAGAGAAGAAGGTCGGCACTCGAGAGTGTTTGCTTAATGAAAGTGTTTTCACCTGTTGAGACACAGCCTGTCACACCTGTCTGATATCTATTCTACCCAAAGTCAGGCATGGAATACGCAAGAATTCAAATCTCTGCTCACTGCATGAATGGCAAATCTTTGCAAAGTTTTCCTTGGAAGAGCAACAGTTAAACTACACAGTGCTGTTATGAAAAAATTCCAACCTCAGGCAGATGCCTGGCAAGCTATTTTTCCCAGCCATCTGTAAGCAACTGATCAACAAGATGTTCTCCCTTTGCAATATACGTTGACCATCCAACCGCTTGATAAAGGCTGAAAGGAGGTTCACAGAGAAAAGAAAATATTATTTTGCTTGAAGCCTCTCACTCTAAACTGTCCTTCAGTTATGCTGAGTCACTCACAAAGCTGTGAGTCTTATAACAAGGCGTTGTTACAGCTGCTCACAATCAATTCAGATTCAACAGTGGCTCTCCAAAACTGGGCTTGCTCCTCTGGAGTTCCTTACTCCCTGCCCTTTTTTTCGTTCCAAGCAGAGGGAGAGGGAGAGAGAAAGTGAGTGAGGGGAAGGGAGAGAAAGAGAGAGGGGGGGGGTGGGATCAAGAAAGCCAGACGACAGATTCAGTGCAGAAAAAAATGCTTTGCCTCATTAACATTAGACCTCAAGCACAGGGTCTATTTTCCCGTACGTGATAAATATGTAATCGAATGTGCTCGAGTTATTCGATTTTGCTCTGTGTCTCAGAGGGAAGCACTGATTACTGAAGGAACAAACCCTGTAACCTTGCGCAATGGCCCCCTTTGGTTAAGAATTGGATTCAGTTTTCTTTTTTTTTTTTTAAATGACAGACTTCCCCTCCGTCTCTTTGTGGATCAAAGCCACAGCTGGGCCTCAACATCCGTATGTTCTTATTGAAAAATATAGTCCATACACACAGTTTATATAAATTACAACAGTAACAAGCGCTGTACTGTGGCATTTCCCAATCAGCACTTGGTAAATGCAGAGGGTGTGTGTGATGGATTTTCTTCCTTCTGGACTTTCTCCTCTACATTTAAAAAAACAGCAAAAGAAAGCGGTAAATTTAGCTCTGGATTAATGTCACCCACCCCCTTCACCAGTGATTTTGGAAACCTGAGCCGTGCTGACTCAGCCACGACACTTAATATTCATTCAGTGAATATCTAATCTTACCTACCTAGACTTGCTGTCAGGCATAGTTTTGACTGTAGGAGGGTCAAGCAAAGAGCGAACATTGTTAACCGCTACCATTACCTCTTGGAGGATCACACTGAAATGGGGAGGAAAAAAAAAAAGAGAGAGAGAGAGAGATCGTGAGGAGGGATTGTGACTTGATCCTGCTTCTCACAACCTTTTGTTTTCTGCTCAGGACTTGGAAAAAGTGACTGTATGGCATTGAGGTGTAGGTAGCGTGAGGGTGTTGGAGTTCTGCGAAAAATTGTGAAGTGGGAGGGTACCCGAGGGTGGGAGCAGGAAAGCCAGAGCATAAAGGAACAATACAGTAATGGAGTTAAAGACCCCGAGAATTTAAAGGGGAGGGGGGGGTGGGGGAGGAAAGGGACTTGCAAAACGGGGTTCCTCTCTCATGAGTGGACAAGGAGTCGAGGCGTTTGGATGAATTCCACAGTTTCGTAGCGTAAGCTAAGTGTTTTTTCCTTGGCTGTTGGAAGTTTTTTGTGTAGCGGGAGATGCCCAGATTACCAGCTTAAAAAAAAAAAAAAGTAGAGTGAACTTCTCAGCCATTTCCATTGTAAAGATATTTTTCATGGCCCAAGCTCTCGGGCCTCCAACTCCCAACAGTCCAGTAAAAACACATGCACTGCCAAAGCTCTGCCTGTTCTCTCTCTTAATTAAAGAACAATTACAGTTTGACCTGACTTCATTTGCTTAGTACCTGTTATCTCCTTACAGTAAGAACTAGACCAGCCAGAATGGAACTGAGGTGACTCTATGTGGAGTGTGTTAAGGTTTCTTTCTTTCTCTCTTCTTTTTTTTTTTTTTAAATTCCAACTACTATCAGTCAAGAATTACTGTCATTGCAAGAATGACTTTCACTACATCGTGACCCAGGATATCACTGTTCAACATTCCCCGGTGTTGCACTGAGGTGTTTTATTCCTCTCAGACTCTGGATAAGCCTATTATATGTGCAGAATATCACACAAAATTATGATTTGTATGATATTCTACATTTTGTATCAAATTATGATACAAAATGGGATGATGGGTGAAATTTAAGTGCTGTATGTCATTACAAATACTGGGTCATCTAGTGGTTTTACATATGCCAAACTGGAGCAAGTCCCCCAAACCCCCCACTTCGAATCTCTCTCTATATATTTTTAAAATTGAATTGAAATGCTTGTGAATTGCAGTCAATATATTATCTCAATTACAGTTATGCAATTACAATAAGGAACTTGGGAAGGACATGGGAAGGCATTTCCTGCTGACAGGAGGAAAATGAAATGACAGAAAGATATTTTAATTTTATTTTTATGTTTGTCAGAAAAGTGCTTGTAATGAGAATTAAAATGCAGTTTGGAGTTGTTTAATTTCACTTTTCAATTTGGCAGCAACTTTGTGCTCAGGTGTTGAAAGAGAAATGGCAGAAATGGGATTTGAACTTTTGTCTTTTTGTTTTAGTTTTAATTTTACTGTGGGAAAGGATTGACTTCCATATGAGCAGACTTTACCATATTGACTTTGCTGAACAATCCGGGTAATGTAACCACATGATTTGACTGCAGTTTGTTTTTGAATAATTCATGTAGTATGCAAATTTGTTTTTCTCCACGATAATACCTGGTTCATTGTTCAGATGCAGACAACAGCTCCCCACCCTTGTCTGTCCCTGAAATGCAAACAAGACAGAGAGAGCACAAGAGCATGCACATGAGAGAGAGAGAGAAAGAGAGCGTGCGTGCAATAGAGAGAGTGAGTGAGTGAGTGAGTGAGTGAGTGAGTGAGTGAGTGAGAGAGTGAGAGAGTGAGAGAGAGAGAGAGAGAGAGAGAGAGAGAGAGCCTGTAGTGTCTTGCTGTGGGAGTTGTCTCCACCACTCTGTCCACTTCTGTCAGAGTGACTCAGATGACAGATTGGGAATGAGGTCACTTCCTGGCACCACACTTGTGGACTGTTCTCACTTCTTCGTTGTATGTTTTCCCTTTCACTTTTCCCATACTTACAGTCCATACTAGCCTCTCTCTCTCTCTCTCTCTCCCTCCTCCTTCTGTTTTGATTTGTGTCGGGTGTCTACGGCTTGGATTGGTCCGGTTGACTCACCTCTCCTGTTAATTAAAATGCTTTTCTCAGGTGCCTGATGTATCCCCCAAGGGCTGGGCACTGCTGTGTCAGAAACAAAACAACAGCACTGGCAGCTGCTCTCTTCTGCGTGTGTGTGTGTGTGTTTCGGTATATAATCACACATTTGTTCTCGGTGTTTGTGTGTGTGTGTGTGTGTGTGTGTGTGTGTGTGCGTGTGTTTGTGACAGAGAGAGAGAGAGAGAGAGAGAGAGTATACATCAGGATGTTTGTGTGAGAAAGAGGGGATAACTCATCCTGAATGGTCTTTGATCAGTGTGTGACACAGGAAAATCCACATTAACTCTTATTCAAGTGCAATGCACTTCCACTTGCACCCAGTCTGTAAATGTCTCATCACTTTGTACGTACAATAGCACCCTAACTGTTAATGCAGCCACTGAAGACTGAGTGACATCTTTAGAAGTGTGCTTGGAGAGAAAAGGGGACACTATGGATTTGGGTAATATTCGGGATCTTATGCGTAAGACCCAAGCTTCCATTGTTGAACAAGGCTTACTTGGAAAAGGTCTGGATACACTGAAAAATGTAAGTAAACATAAAATTATTCTTTGTGTGTCTGCATCCATCTGTAAATATAAATTTGGGCGTTGCTGGTAACACTTGTCAGATGGGGTGTATTACTGTGGTATGTAGAGTGTGACTTCCTGGAGATGCTGGAAGATGTGTGGTTATATTTTGGCATGTCTGTAGTGTGGTGCTGTGGTTCTGAGAGATAATGTGACTCGTTTGTTGGAGGTACCTTTTGATTGTGTAGGTTGTGTATATCTTCATTATCCGATCAAACAGTGGTTATTGTTAAGTGTATGTTTGCAGAACCCACTAGAGCAGCTCAGAGTGGAGGGAAAATGAATATGGAGAGATAGATGGCTTTTGGTCAAACGCTGTATCCAAAAAGCAACGAATGCAAATTTGATTATATTTTTTCTGCCTTTTGTGCATCCTTTACTGGTCACATAGGTATACTTCTTTCCTCAGCAGCATGTATTTGTGTGTGTGCGTGTGTGTGTGTGCGTGTGTGTGTGTCTGTTTCATCTCTCTGTCTCTTTCTGTATTTTGCCATTCTGAATGGTCATGTGTCGCTGCAGCTGGGTGTGGGTGAAGATAGAAAGTGTGTGTGTGTGTGTGTGTGTGATCTGTATCTGATGGTCTGTTTGTCTCTGACCTGTGCAGGCAGTAGGCAGTGACGGAGTTCGGGTCATGATGGAGAGCGCCCTGACAGCCAGGGACAGGGTGGGGGTACAGGACTTTGTCCTGCTGGAGAACCACACCAGCGAAGTGGCCTTCATCGAAAACCTACGCAAGCGTTTCAAGGAGAACCTCATCTATGTAAGACTACCAGCTCACCGCTATCTGCATCTGAGCCTGGTCTTTATCTGTGTGGTGTCTGAATGTTCGTGTGAATGTGCATGTGTGTTTATTTTCGTGTGTGTCTGTGTGAGAAAGAGTACCCAGTTTGTCTCCACACACTAGTCTTCATATTTTTTCAGCTGGTTTATTCATTCGTGGCTTGGCCGTTCACACAGTTGTTTGTTATTTTTCTCTCTCTGTCTCTCTCTGTCTCTCTCAGACATACATTGGTTCTGTGCTGGTGTCTGTCAACCCCTACAAAGACCTGGAGATTTACACCAAACAGCATATGGAAAGATATCGAGGAGTCAATTTCTACGAAGTCTCTCCTCACATGTGAGTGCCCACCCCCCACACCAAGCTAACCGTCGAAACCAACACCCCTCACATATATCAGTTCACAGAATGACTTATGTAATACACTTATCTCTAAATAGGAATGTCTGGCAGATAGAACGGTGTGTTGGCACTGTGTGTTTTAGCTGTTGCTAAGAGATAGGGGGGAAACCTTAAAGTATTTGCGGTGTGTGCGAGCGATGTTAGGGAGGAATGCAAACGTTGAGATTTTGCGATGACCTCAGAGCTTCTCACACTCCTCTTGGTCTCCCCCTCTTTTCCACTTCACTGTGAAGCCAAATGTTTTTGGTCCGTCTGGAGAAGGAAAAGAGATGTTTTGGCAGCGGGGTTTAAATGGTGGAAAAAGAAAAAAGAGTGGGGCAAAGGTGTAAGGTTTGGGTTTTTCTTTTTTTTTTTTTTTTTTAAAGATGATGTTGTGCTAAACTTTCCTGATGTACCGAGATCTGGGAAGCTGTGAAAGTCATGTAGTGGTTATGTCAGCTGGTCTGTTTGGCAGTTTCAAATGACATGTCCAAACAGCCTGGAAAAACACAGCCTGTCTCTTATATTGTCCCCTTGCGTCTCAAAGACATGACTGACTGCAAAAACAACAAAAAAACAACAACCATGAAACCCTTTTCTTTTTCCACATTAGCATTGTCTTCTGTGGTTTTAAAGACTATGTGATTGGCCGGCCTATGTTGCATCAGTTAGTGAGTGTTTTTGAATGACACACTAACTGTTTTTGTTGACAATAGCCCATATTATTGTTGTTGTTTTACACTGGGCCAGAAATATTAAGCTTTGTTATTACTTGAAAATAGTAGCTGGATATCCATCTTTTGTATTTAATTTAATTGCTCATAAGAATAATGTACAAAATAAAAACTGCATCTGACACAAAACCTGTAAAACTAGCTAAACTATCATATATGGGGTAACAGGCAGCCTGTAACACTTGTTAGGTTGTAGAAATCTGCTGTTTTCTTTGTTCTCAAAACGACAAAAGTAGGAATAACACATAATTGTAGTTTGCTCTTGTCATTCGATAGTTAAAATATAAGAAGAGACATGAGAAAATATCGAAGATTTAATAGCTGTAGACTAAAGTTTCCATCCATCCTCGGTTGTCTGCAGATACGCCGTGTCTGATAACGCCTATCGCTCCATGCGAACGGAGCGGCGGGACCAGTGCATCCTGATCTCAGGCGAAAGCGGAGCCGGAAAGACGGAGGCGTCAAAGAAAGTCCTGCAATACTACGCCGTCACTTGTCCGGCTAGCGATAAGGTTCAGACTGTGAAAGACCGTCTGCTGCAGTCCAACCCTGTTCTGGAGGTAGCATTTCTTTTTTTTCTTTTTTTCTTTTTTAAGAACGCGCGCCCTCTTCACCATTGACGACCATGTAGAACATTAGGAAAGAGCAGTGGCTTATTTAAAAGTTACGACATCATTCAGAAACCGGCAATTAATCATAATACAGAACGCGTTCGGCCGGGGATTTGGCTGTTAACAACTACAGTAACTACCCAAACCAATAATAAGAATTGTAATTGGACGAATAAGAATGCTTGTCTGTTATAACCACCATTACAACCACGACCACAACGATAATAATACCAGTGATGATAACAACAACAACAATAATGATTGTTATTATTATTATTGTGGTTATTGTTGTTGTTATATATATATATATATATATATATATATAGTTATTATGTAGACCTACTGTTAAATATATTACATTATTGTTCTTGTTTTTGCTACGTTAATCCTTATGTCTAAGCAAGTAAGGCAGTATAGTATGTAACAGTAGAACAGCAGTTTGTTATGAGATGATAGAACAGCAGTGTGTTATATACTTATAGAACAGCAGTGTGTTATGAACAGCCATGTGTTATGTGATGATAGAACAACAGTGTGTCATGTGATAATAGAACAGCTGTGTGTTGTGTGATGACAGAACAGTGAGCAGTGTGTTACGTAATAACAGAACAGCAATCTGTTATGTGGTAATAGAACAGCAGTGTGTTATGAGTTAATAGAACAACAGTGTGTCATGTTCTTATAGAACAGCAGTGTATTCTGTAATAATAGAACAGCGATGTGTTATGTGACAATAGAGCAGCAATGTGTTATGTTATAATAGAACAACAGTGTGTTCTGTGATAACAGAACAGCAGTGTGTTCTGTGATAATAGAGCAGCAATGTGTTAGGTGATAACAGAAGAGAACAGCAATGTGTTATGTGATAACAGAAGAGAACAGCAATGTGTTATGTGATAACAGAAGAGAACAGCAGTGTGTTGTGTGATAACAGAAGAGAACAGCAGTGTGTTATGTGATAACAGAACAGAACAGCAGTGTGTTATGTGATAACAGAACAGAACAGCAGTGTGTTGTGTCATAACAGAACAGCCGTGTGTTATGTGATAACAGAACAGCTGTGTGTTATGTGATAGCAGAACAGCAGTGTGTTATGTGATAAAAGGAACAGCTGTGTGTTATGAGATGATAGAACAGCAGTATGTTGTGTGATAATAGAACAGCAGTGTGTTGTGTCATAATAGAACAGCAGTGGTTTGTGTCATAATAGAACAGCAGTGTGTTGTGTGATAATAGAACAGCAGTGTGTTGTGCGATAATAGAACAGCAGTGGTTTGTGTCATAATAGAACAGCTGTGTGTTATGAGATGATAGAACAGCTGTGTGCTGTGTGATAATAGAGCAGCTGTGTGTTGTGTGATAATAGAACAGCTGTGTGTTGTGTGATAATAGAACAGCTGTGCATTGTGTGATAGAGAGGAAGGATGTTGCCTCATACCATGGCTGGCTCTGGCAGCAGTCCAGATGTTTTACAGATGTGTATAAGGAAGATGCTGCCCTGTAATCAAGCTGCGTGAATGTGTGTGTGTAAGAAGCAGAGCTCAGCAGTCCCTTTCCTTACCCCCCCCCTCTCTCTCTCTCACTCTCTCACTCTCTCTGTCTTGCCACCCCCAATTACCCTTCCATCCTTTATCTCTTTCTCAGGCTTTTGGTAATGCCAAAACACTACGCAATGACAATTCCAGTCGTTTTGGCAAATACATGGACATCCAGTTTGATTTCAAGGTGAGCGCTCTATCTGGCCACTACAGAGTCTGTACTGAGAATTTTATAGTATCATTTGAATCTTCTTTAATATAAACTGTTTACATTATTAAATGGCTGCTGCACCTGTTATAATGTTTATGTTTATAATATCCGTATCCCTGTGCTATGCTCCATGATCCTTGGTGTGTCCACCTGCATGTATATCTGTATGTGTGTTGGTGAGTCAGTATCCTGGTGTCTCTCCCTCCACCTCTCCGTCTTATCTTCCCCGTCGACAGGGGGCGCCAGTGGGAGGACACATCCTGAACTACTTGCTGGAGAAGTCTCGCGTGGTTCACCAGAGCCATGGAGAGAGGAACTTCCATATATTCTACCAGCTGATTGAGGGAGGTGAGGAGGATCTGCTGAGGAGACTAGGATTGGAGAGGAACGCACAGCAGTACCAGTACCTGGTCAAAGTAAGACACGTACACACTCACACAAGTGTAAGAATTACCCGTTCACGCACAAACACGCACTAACAGAATCATACATGGAATAACTGTAGTGAGGTCTGATCATGGAATGGTCAGGCAGTCCCCTAGGAATCAGTATCAGTGAGAGAGTTTCAGTTTCTCACACACACAATCTCCCTCTCTTTCTCACACACACACACATACACTCTCACTCTCTCTTTCTCTCTCTCTCTCTCTCTCTCTCTCTCTCTGTCTCTATCTGTCACACACACACTCAGACACACACACACAGATGCAGGGGTGTCTCTTTTTCCTCTATGCAGTCCCCTGGTGTTTAATAGAGGAAGTTGGGGGCAGTGCCCCTCCTTCTGCTTCCTGTGTTCTGCTGAGTGTGTGTGTCCAGATGCCTGCTGGGCTTTCCCCCTGTTTTATTTTAAAGTTGCATAATACATTTACAGTCATAAGCACACATAAATGCACGCGCACACACACACACACACACACACACACACAAACACACACACACATACACGCACTCTATCATCCGCACATGCTCCCAGGCCTAAGAGATTTGAGTGTAACTAAGTGTACTCATATTTTCTTCTGCGTGTTTTTTTGGCATTGTTGAGTTGTCTTATCGCTGCGGTATGTATGTATGTGAGTGTTTCACAGTGACTAGCATCATTACTAAGTGTGTGTGTGTGTGTGTGTGTGTTTCAGGGTAACTGTCCTAAGGTGAGCTCCATTAATGACCGTAATGACTGGAAAGTGGTGAGGAAGGCACTGACTGTCATCGGCTTCACCGATGATGATGTGGAGGTAGGAGCTGACAATGAACACAGACACATGTGCTCATATACTCTCATTCACAGACACTCATGCACAGGCACACTCACACACACACTCTCTCTCAATTCGTGAAAGAATGAGCATGTGGGAGGGAGACTTTGTTGTTCGTTCAAAGTCAGAAAACACCTGTGTGTTTTTGTGTTTGCATATGTTCCAGGATATGAGAGGGAGTCGAAAGGTTTTCAGCAAGATCATAAAGTTCTGTCCTGTACATTTTACAGTGAAACAGGCATGTTTCTTTGGTCTCCCTAATCACATCTCTCCCTCTGTTCCCTCCTTCTCTTCCTCCTCCACCTTCTTTTGCTTCAACTCTCTACCTCTCTCTCTCTCTCTCTCTCTCTGTCTCTCTCTCTCTCTCTCTCTCCCACTCTCTCTCTCTCTCTCTCTGTCACCCCCTCTCCCTCTCTCTCTCTGTAGGAGCTGTTAAACATTATTGCCAGTGTGCTTCACCTGGGGAATGTGCAGTACGGCTCAGAGGAGAGCGGCAACGCTTACATCACAACAGACTCGCAGATCAAATACCTTTCCAGAGTACGTCCTTCAAACCGTAATCCAACCCTACCTGCCTGAATACCTTTTCACACAGATTTACATCCTGTTATATCTCCTAATATCAGTTCTTTTCCCGAAAACAAATGAGTGGCCAAAGTAGCTTTCGTAATAGAGTTTTGTCATAAGAAGTGATTTGAATTGCTTGGGATTTTTCAGTTGATAGGCGTGGATGGCTCTGTTCTGAAAGAAGCTCTCACACATAAGAAGATTATTGCCAAAGGAGAAGAGGTATGAGTCAGTAATCTCTGCATCAGATCTTCATATTAAGTCTCTATATGACACTTGCCAGACCAGTTAGTGTTTTGCTGCCAGGGCTTTTCTGATAGACATTGTTTTGGTATGCAAATATGATTTCCCCTAATACACTTTTTAATCAATAATGTGTGTGCATTTGTTTGTTTGTGTGTGTGTTTGTGTGCATGTGTTTGTGTATATGTGTGTGTGTGTTAGCTGATGAGCCCACTTAATCAAGAACAGGCAGCTTCGGCAAGAGATGCCTTATCTAAAGCCATCTATGGCCGCACCTTCACCTGGCTAGTCAACAAAATAAACGCGTCTCTGGAATTCAAGGTATGGCTACATCAGTACCTGTTCATCAGCACAACCAACACCAGTTCTGAATCACCACACAATACATAACATTAGTCTCTCAATGTTTGGTGCCCCCTTGTGGACAAGGGCTGTTACAACAGGTCATTCACTTTGAGGATTCTATATTGAGTAATCTGGAAATGCCTGTCGTTGTAATGTGATACTGTTACTGGTTACGTATATCCAGTAAATATCTGTTGCGTGTCTGCTGTTTACCACATGATTACACATTGTGTTGCAGGACAGCTCATTTAGCAGCAAGAATGCCTCCGTCATCGGTCTGCTGGACATCTATGGTTTTGAGGTTTTCCAGAACAACAGGTTGTTACCCAGAATGTTTAAATTCTGTTCCTATGTGGCAATTAAAGACAATTTAAGTGAAAAAACATCATTCACTGATTATCATTTGCTTGCTTTGGGTTTTTAGAGGCATCATTTCCTGTGTTGTATATTTGGTATGTTTAGCAAACATTACCTCATCAGAGAACTGATGCGTATTCTGAGCGTATTCTAATGATTCTTCTCTGACATTCATTATGTCAGTGTGAGGCTGTTCTGTCAGCTGATGTTAGACACCATGTGATTTGTTATGTGAGAAACATTGTCTGATAGTGAATTTGTTTACAAAAAATCAACTTTAATTTTAGAACTTGAACATTGAAGTATGGAGTCTCTGTCGTCATGTTTTATATGATTGTGAATTGAATACTGATATGAATGCCATTGTTCTCCCTCTTTTGTTTTTCTGTTTCTTTTCATATCTGTCTCTGTGTCTGTCACTATGTCTCTCTGTCTGACTGTCTCTCTCTCTCTCGCCCCCCTCTCATGTAGTTTTGAACAGTTCTGCATTAACTACTGTAATGAGAAGCTGCAGCAGCTGTTTATTGAACTTACCCTGAAATCAGAACAGGACGAATATGAGGCTGAGGGAATCACGGTGAGTAATCTAAAGTCCTACACACACACACACACACTCATATACATATACATACATATACACATACATACACATACACACACACACACACACACACACACACACACATACAAATACATACACACACACACACACACACACACACATTCATATACATATACATATACACATACATACACACACACACACACACACACACACACACACATACAAATACATACACACACACACACACACACACACACACATTCATATACATATACATATACACATACATACACACACACACACACACACACACATACACATAGACACACACACACACACATACAAACAAATAAACACACACCCACCTCCCCCCCCACACACACACATATACACACACACACACACACATATACACATTCATATACATATACATACATATACACATACATACACATTCACACACACACACATACATACACACACACACACACACACACACACACACACACACACACACACATACACATAGACATACACACACACACACACACACATTCATATACATATACATACATATACACATACATACACATACACACACACACTCACACACACACACACATACACATAGACATACACACACACATATACACACACATACACACAAATATACACACACACGCATACACCCACACCCCCCCCCACACACACACATATACACACATGCACATACACACACACTCGCTCATTTTCAGTCGTTCAGTGTATAACACACACCACCTTCACTTACATATTCAGAACTGTACATATACTTGCACATCTTTCTCTCACTCTCTCTCTTTTTCTCTTTCCCTTTCTCTTTCCCTCTCCCCTTTTATACCTCTGTCTCTCTCACTTACACACACACACTTATGTGCGCGCACACACACACACACACACACACACACACACACACACACACTCGCTTCTAATCACTCTGTTCTTGTCACTCTTATACTCCACACACAGACACACGCACATGCACATACCAAACACATGTGCACACACACACATTTGTAAGCACCGTGTGTGTGACAGACAGAGCAGTGGGAAGGGAGATTCTTATAGACTTACTCAGACAGAACATTCTGGCCTGACATGTGTGTGTTGTGGGCTCTGTTCCATGTCATTACTATGGAAATGCTGACCTATCTCAGAGCCCCCAAAACATCTCAACACTGCCGCTCAGAAAAGCGTTTGTTTGTCTCCACATGTTTGGAGTGGGAGAAGAATGCTTCTTGTGTTTAAATTCCTGAGATTCTGTTAATGTTTGGCTTTATAGCCATAACATAAGGAACCAAGAACAATAAATATTTAATAATGCAGTTATGTTCATCTTTTTTTTTTTTTCAGTGGGAGCCTGTGCAATATTTCAACAACAAGATCATCTGCGATCTTGTGGAAGAAAAGTTCAAAGGCATCATCTCTATTCTGGTGAGATTTTTTTTGTTTGTCTGTTTTCTATTCAATTAAAATAACCAGAAATTTTCCAGACAGTCTTTCTCAACCCTCATGGGTCATCTCTGTTTGCTCTTTCACTTTCATTCCTGTTTTCTCTCATGCTATTTCGTCCTCCTCTGCTTAGGATGAGGAGTGCCTGAGGCCAGGAGATGCCAGTGACATCACCTTCCTGGAGAAGTTGGAGGACACGGTGGGAGGTCACCCCCATTTTGTTACGTGAGTGACATATGAATGATATTTTTTTTTATCTGTTGTTATCAGACTATAACTTACAAGACTTCTCTTTTTTGAATAACCTTTGGATCTCCCTCTCTCTCTCTCTCTCTCTCTCTCTCTTCTGTAGTCATAAGCTGGCCGACGGAAAGACCCGGAAGGTAATGGGCCGAGAGGAGTTCAGGTTGCTTCACTATGCTGGGGAGGTGAACTACAATGTGAATGGTGAGTTTAGAGAGGAGGTTAGAATCAGAGAAAGCTCCAGAGACTGCATACATTACTGACCCTAGACCCTAGATGTGCTAGCTCCTTTACCCACAGATCTCCATTAACTCCTGTGTCCCGAGTGTTCATGTGGTGTGTTCATGTCCATTTTATCAGGTTAGCATTCAGTGAGCCTCTGTGCCCAGGGAGTTTGTTCTGTATTGAGTTAGCTTCTTTTACCACAGCTTTGAAGAAATGTTTCACCCAGAGAATTTAGTTAGCATAGTTTCGCCCCCCCCCCCCCTCCCCCCCTCCCCAAAGTCATTTGGTTAGCATTGCGCTCTTATGCTAAAATTACCTTTGCTCACAGCTATCTGTCGACTCTCTCTCTCTCTCTCTCTCTCTCTCTCTATGGGAAAACTGACTCTGCGTTTGTCTCCTTCCCACATCCCTAGGCTTTCTGGACAAGAACAATGACCTCCTCTTCAGGAACCTGAAGGAGGTGGGAACATGGCAGTAAAGAGAAATATGTTGAGACAGGGGGAAGGAGGGCTCTGGTTGACAACTTCAGAGACTAAATTTTTCACCACACGTCTCCATCTTGTGTATATCTCGTTCGTCCTCTTGTTTCTTTGTTTAATAGATCTCTCTGTTTGTGTGCGTGTGTGCGTGTGTGCGTGTGTGTGCGTGTGTGTGTGTGTGTGTGTGTGTGCGTGCGTGTGTGTGTGTGCGTGCGTGTGTGTGTGTGTGTGTGTGTGCATGTGTGTGTTTGTGTAATTCACCCAGGCCATGTGTATGTCAGAAAACAAGATCCTTACCCAGTGTTTTGACAGAGAGGAGCTGACAGATAAGAAGCGGCCAGAGACGGTGAGAGCTTACATCATTTACTTCTCTATTTAACACACACATATATATAGGACTAATTGTGATCAGAGCTTCACCACAGCCACGTCAACATCCTTCCTAATGCGTATGGAATCAGAGCAGAGATCTATGAGCAATCTCTGGGTTGCTGCCCACATTTTGAGGAATGCCCTGACACTTGGGTACCCTCTTCATACCAGTCTCTGTTTCAGTTGCTTAAGCCCCTCCCTCTGGCGCCCACTGCTCAGAAGCTGATTGGTCACATGTGGGTGGGCTGCTGGTGTTTACTGTTTTTATGCATTGTTGACGTCCAGTGCCCCCCCCTCACCCCCCCACTGCACACACACACACTATCACACACACACACTGTCACTGCCTGGCTAGACCTTCACACTGAGACTTGTGTTCTCCTCTTTTTCTCTCTCACTCGTTCCATCTCACTCACTCTCTTTCTTTTTCTCATCCGTCCCGGTCGCCGTTTCCAGGCGGCAACCCAGTTTAAGACCAGCCTGGCCCAGCTCATGGAAATCCTGATGTCGAAGGAGCCATCATACGTGCGCTGCATCAAACCCAACGATGCCAAACAAGCAGGTGTGTGTCTGTGTGTGTGTGTGTGTGTGTGTGTGTGTGAGAGAGAGAGAGAGAGAGAGTGTGTGCTCTGCTCTGCTCTGTCCATGTTCCTCATAGTGCGTTCCACTCTATCTGATTGTTTGACCTAAGAAATTCTCTCCTATATTCTGTCACTTGTCTTCAAGTGTATTTAAATAATAAGTAAGAAAAGTAAATATTTATTTATTTTCCTGTAAATGGGAACAGAAAGTACTAGAAATCATTGGGATAAATGTTTTGTGTATGACTCTGGTAGCTGTAAAGCTATTCCCATTCCGTCAGTCCCTGCCTGTACAGTGTGGTCTTTGTTTTTTTCTCTCCTTTTCCCTCTCTGTCATTTGCTTGACTTCACTAATGCCATTTGGAGCTACTGCTCTGTTTTCCCCATTTCATGTTTTCCATATTTTTTGCTCGTTCTACTAAAGCAAATAGCACTGACCTCCTCTCGCCGTCAGTCAGTTTCACATGATGCAGGCTGGGATTAAATATAATGCCATCCTGCCTGGGTTTATGTGTTTATTTTGACATAGATACATGGCTGATTCATTTGTGGGTTTATTCTAGGGCGTTTTGATGAGGTGTTGATCAGACACCAGGTTAAGTACCTGGGTTTGATGGAGAACCTGCGGGTGAGACGAGCTGGTTTTGCCTACCGTCGTCGCTACGAGACCTTCCTGCAGAGGTGAACATTTCAGACTCTCAACGCTTCACCAATGGCACTTCGTTTCCATTTGAGCTGGTTAAAACACAACGGGCTCTTAAGTTAAAAAAAAAAAAAAAAAAAGAAAGTTCATATTTGATGCCTCTGATGCTGAATCATGACTTTCAATTCCTCTCACTGAACCCTGGGACTTCCTGTAAATTTCTCCACGTTCTGGAACCAGGGTCAGAAGGGTAGTGTTTAAATGTCTCTTTAGGTCAGATAAAAAAATCGGATGGACGTTTCAAGGCTGGTTACAGGAGCAGAGCTGTTCATTCTGCGCTGCCACTGTTTTTGACTTGTTTACAGTCTTGAATATTTGTGTTTTGTTTTGTGAGTTCTAACTGATGGGTTGTGTCAAAAACGTTATTTTGTTGTATGTAACGCTGGTGATTACGATGCCGGTGTTGATAGTTGGTGGTGTGTGTGTTTCTGGTTTTAACGCTGGTGTTGATAGTTGAGGTGTGTGTTTCGGGTTTAACGCTGGTGTCTCCGTGTGGCAGATATAAGTCCCTGTGTCCGGAGACCTGGCCGAACTGGCAGGGTCGTCTGGTGGACGGAGTGTCCACTCTGGTCAAACACCTGGGCTACAAGCCAGAGGAGTACAAACTGGGCAGGTTGGTCACAGTTGAAAAGCCATTTAACGTTTCACTCACATCCCTTACTTACTCCTGCCATTCTGCTCAGAAAAATAAAGAGCCTTTTATTTTCCCCAATCGCAGGACCAAAATATTCATCCGTTTTCCAAAGACGCTGTTTGCCACAGAGGATGCCCTAGAGGTTAGGAAACACAGTCTGGGTGAGTCAAGTTAAAGAGAATGATTTTTAAAACAGGATGTACTGTAAACACATAAAGGTTTGGATTGGGTTTAGTGTGAGAATGATGGTACACTGAAGGTGGAATCATCTTGTCCTCTCTCCTCTGCTCTTCCACAGCAACCAAACTTCAGGCGTGCTGGAAGGGCTACAGTCAGAAAACCAAATATCGCAAACTCAGACGCTCAGGTCAGACATCTCATCTGCGATTTACAAACTGGCTGAAAAAATGTTATTCCTTTTACTTTTAATCTTTTCTTCTTTTAAAGATAATTTGATTGTGCCTACCAAATTACAGCTTTTGTAAAATGTGTTGTATAGATGACAACAACAACCAACAACAACAACAACAACAATAATAATAATAATAATAATATTAATAATTAGTAGTAGTGATAGTAGTAGTAGTAGTAGTGTTATTAGTGTTAGTTTTAGTATTATTTTTATAATGTAGTTGTTGTTTGCTATTAAAATTATTGTGTTATTAATATAGGTGTTTGTTGTGGTTGTTCAGTATTACTAGTTCTTATGTATTCCTGTTCTGTGTTTGTGTCAATAGCCATTGTGATCCAGGCGTGGTGGAGGGGAATCCTGGCACGTCGGAGAGCTCAGCGCCGCAGACAGGCAGCCGAGACCATTCGCAGGTCTGTCGGCAGACGGGAGAGAAATGGCACAGCTCAATGGATTATCATTAATAATGCTCTAATGAGTCCATTTTTAGTTTAGTTTTTTTTTTTTTGTGTGTCATTTAAACTGTATGTGTTGGTGTGTTTTCTTGTGTGCTGGTCAGTTATTGAAAAATAAAACTTTTTTTCTCACCCCCCAGGTTCATTAAAGGGTTCATTTACCGCCATCAGCCACGCTGCCCAGAGAACGAGTACTTCCTGGACTACGTCCGTTATTCCTTCCTGATGAAACTTTCCAGAAATCTGCCTAAAAACGTGCTGGACAAGAGCTGGCCGACACCCCCGCCTGCTCTGGCCGAGGTAGGGCATTACCTGTCGTCCAGCTTTAAACTCAATGTGTGCATTAGAAAGACCCTGACAAAAAAGCCTTCTGTCGCAGGCGTCAGAACATCTGCGTAAACTGTGCATGCAAAACATGGTGTGGAAGTACTGCAAGACCATCAGCCCGGAGTGGAAACACCAGGTAACACACAGTGTTCCACACACGTAGAACTTTCCAGAAAATGACACTCAACACGTGGTTTGGAACAGACATGAGATGGTTGTGTATGTCTGACTTAAGTTCATATTCCCTCTGTAACTTATATCCTTTTCATCATCATTTCCTTCTTAATCTCTGCTGGTTATTTTTACTTGCAGTTAGAACAAAAGATGGTGGCCAGTGAGATCTTTAAGGACAAGAAGGATAACTACCCCCAAAGCGTCCCCAAACTCTTTGTTAGCACAAGGCTCAGTAAGTTCTCTCTCTAAACAGTTGCTTGCTTCTGAAAACCTTCTGAACCCTGCTGACCAGTTCCTCATGCCATTTCTTGTTTACAGCAATCACACAATGAGTGAATAGTAATAAATTAAATGAACAAACAAACAAACAAACAAAACGATGTTCCTTTGTTGCATTTGCATTTGTTTAGATGGTGAGGACATCAACCCTAAGGTTGTTCAGGCCCTTGGCACTGACAAGATGAAGGTGTGTATGAGAATGGAATATTATGAAGCAAATGTGCATTACTCTCAATGTTTTCGTGTTGTTTATTGTAGCATCACAAAATGTGTAACACGTTTCTGCAGAATTTGCTGTATTAAACGTAAGTGTCTGTTTGGCAGTATGCTGTTCCGGTGACCAAGTATGACCGGAAGGGCTACAAAGCCCGTTCCCGACAGCTCCTGCTTATGGGAAACAGCGCCATCATAGCAGAGGAGGCCAAAGTGAAGCAGCGAATCGACTACAGCGCTCTGAAAGGTGAGTATGAGAGACTGCGTCATTACGAGTAAGAGCCAAAGAAAGGAGGAGTGAAACAAAAGGATGGAAAGCCGGATTTGACCAGCGTTTCTCTGTTTTCAGGGATCTCTGTCAGCTCGCTCAGCGATGGCGTGTTTGTTATCCACGTTGTGTGTGAAGACAACAAGCAGAAGGTGATATCTGGAGTCAGCCCTGATCACAAACACGGAAATAAGAGCTCTTTCTGTATATTACTAAGTTAACCTGTTTTCGAATGAAGCTTAGCTTTTCCCGCATCTCACTTTTACAGGGTGACGTGGTTCTTCAGAGCGACCATGTAATCGAGACCTTAACCAAAGTGGCCATCTGTGCCGACAAGATTAACAGCATCAACATCAGCCAGGGAAGGTGAGCCATACACTCTACCTCTACCTTTACTTACCCTCCTATGTTACATTAACATGTGTAAAGCATTGACTGATCAGTTACACTCTGTTTATTATCATCGGCCTCCATACAAAGTTATTCAGCTCATGGAAAATCTGATACTCAGGTGTTTTTTTTGTTCCTCTGGCCAGTATAAAGTTCACAGTGGGTCAAGGAAAGGAAGGAATCATTGACTTCACCTCTGGCTCTGAGCTGATAGTTGCCAAGGCAAAGAACGGACACCTCTCTGTGGTGAGTAGGAGTGAAATTGCATTTTAACCGCCGCTTACATTCAATAGTAAGTAAACACATACCCAAGTTTGAAAGAGGGGCACATATGGGTTTTTGAAATCGAAGTGGTAGACTGTGCCATCACCAACCCTCTTTTAACTGCTGTGGTTTAAAATGAGATGAATATGATTATGATTTTTCTTTTCAAAAACAGGAGGAAACATCAAACCTTATGTGTTGAAAATAGATGGTTTCTCTTTGGGGAAAAATGTTCTGGGCTACTTAAAAATTTATCTTGAAAAACTTTTTTCATGGAAATGATTATATAATCAGATTATCAAGTTTACTGAGATTGTCTCTGTACGCCCCCCCCCCCCCCCCCCCCCCCCCCCCCCGCAGACTGCCCCTCGTCTCAACTCAAGATGATAGCCGAGGGCGTGACCAAGCACTTCCTGCATCCTCCCAGGATGTCTTTCCAGACGTACTCTCCAGTTCACCAATCACACGACTGCGGGCGGAACTCTGGTCCGTCAGTCAGATGCCATTTAGCTGCACCAAAGGCTTATGCTTTTAATTTTCAAAGTTCAGCCAACTAATTAATATTTATGTTAATATTTTGAGATTAATACTGTTGTTACATGAATATTACGATTTTATATTTGAAGCCAAGGAATAACTATATTTAGGTGCATTTTTTTCCTCACTCTCTGTCTCTTTTTGCTTATCTTGGGAACATTTAATTTGAATGGTATTAAAGAAGGTGACCTCAGCCTTGTTGTCAAGGAAAATCAGGGTTAAATGTAATGTTACGTTTGTTGTCTGTAACCTTTAGTTATGACTACTTTGGTCTTTTGCACTCTGAGTATTACAAACTGATTCAAAGTAGGAAATCATAGGATTAATTTGCTAATGTATTGCTCTGCGTTGATAGTATTTTGACGTACTCTGTCCTTGATAAGCCTTTTAGAAGGGTGTTTTTTTTTTCTCGTTATTTTTGTCTGCTTTATGAGGTGGCAAAATGTGTGAGACACACACACACACACACACACACACACAGAAAAGATAGGAAAAGATAGTTCCCTGAAACCTGGTTTACATACTAATACCAAAATGATTCTTTCCCTGTGTGTTGCCAACTAATGTAGGGTGGTATACTCATGTTAATCTGCAGGGAAGTCGGTTGGAATATGAGAGTGTCTGCCAAGGTTTTAGAGCCCAAAGAAGTTATGTTGACTGCCAGGGACTTGAATGTTGAAGAGGAGGATCATTGCTTTAAATTTCATGTATAGGTTTACTAGATTGGAATCACAGTATATGTAAGTCACACAATATAATCAGATTTCTTGATTTAAAACCGTTATCAAAAAATCTTTGGATAATTAGTGGGAAGAAATCTGTGAAAACAGAAAAAAACCCTCAAATAATGATTTTTTTTGGGCTTCTGTCCTTTATGTCATTTAAAACAGAAAAGAAAAAAAACCCCCACTGAATTTCTGTTCATGCACTTGGGCCATTTGTGTTTTGATGTATAATCCAAATGTGTCACAGAGGCAGTAATGGACACAGTAAGAAGTGAGACAAAGTTTATATGTTCACAGTTCACATACTGTCAAAAAGTTGCACCTCTAGTATTTAAAAACCCCATCCTTTTCCATGTTTCCAGTGGTGACCCAGTCAGTCTTTAGTTATATGTATACACTGGAGTGTCACAGAAATACACTTTTTTGTCAAGCACACACCAGTCAATAGCTTTACTAAAAGGCAGGGCTTTGGTGCTTGTTTATGAAAGATAAATGACAGATTTTTTCAGCTTAATAACTGGGATGTTGGCAGAGAAATGCCCATATGTGTGCGCCATTATGGACACTTTTCTTAGATGGGTTTGTGTATATGTAGATATGTCTTTGTAAGCACTACAAAAGGATTCTTCACAAACCAAATATATGCCATTTCACATTGGGATGGAAAGTGCAAATCGGCAGTCTTATCGTACCATTGTTAGCATTTGCATTGTCTCCTGCAAACTATTGTCTGAATATTTGGGAATATTGTTGGGATATTCGGGAATATTGTTTGAATATTCTGGAATAATGTTGGGATATTCTGGAATGTTGTTGGAATAATCTGAATATTGTTGAGTGCCTCTCACAATTAGCTTCACAGCAGAGGATAGAACACTCAGACAAAGACACTATTAGAATGCACCTGTAAAATGCTGTTCTATGTGTAATGTCAGTGCCACAAGTAAGTTAGTAGAAATCTCTATTTTTTTTACATTTATTGAAAAAAAACAAAGCCCTAGATATGTCCATAAACAAGCTAAGACTACCATTTTCTTACTACTTCAAAACTAGCTTAATTTTCATTATGTAATTGTTTTATACAGCTGTAATTTAAAAACTTTAAAGAAACTGCTCTGTGAAAGCAAACTGACAATGTTATACCCAAGCCTATTAAAGTAGATTAAAAGCACGGAGATCAATGGCTTGTCTTTGATAACTGTTATGTTTCATATTCCTCCACAGAAATACATACCTCCGAATTCTCTGGTTAAGAAAAGGTAAATGATACAGCAACTTTGTCTTTTCAGTTAGGTTAGAATTATTCAATACTTCAGTCAACAATATTTCTAAGCACTCACAGAGGTGACTCATTTAGCTATATGATTCTCACAGTAAAAAATGAAACTAGCCCTTACGTAAATTTGGAAACGTAATACTCTTACTTTACTGACGGTTATAAGCTCCGGGGCCTTGACTCATTTTCTGAATTGTTTTCACTGGATCTTACCAACTGCCCGTGTTTCATCACAAGAAAGGGGAAGCTAACAACGTGTCATATGACGGGAAGGCGAATAGTTTGCACTGTGGAACCTTGTATTATTATGTAGATATTATATTTTTAAAACGAAAATTAAACATTCAATTAGCGTGCTTGTCATACTTACATAGTACACACGGCTTATATGTATTAACAGAAAACTGCAGAAGACAAAGTGTGAACGGGACGTTCTGATTTGGGGAGACATTTGACTGAGGTTATTGACTTCCCTTTTTGAGTTCGCTTGTTTTAAATTGTTCAAGGCACTTTTGACGTTTGAAATTCGGATGAAAATAATGTTTGAACAAATTCAAATTCAAATGAATCGGTTCATTTTTACAAACAAAATCAGGATAGATAAACTGTATCTAACCACATTTTACAGCTAGATAAACTTGAATTCGTTTCAAACACGTATCAGTAGTTTGTAGAACGCAATTTGGAAGCCAACATCCAAAATATATGTCAGAGTGATGCATAAAGCACTCTGGCGTCTTTCGAGAAATGACTTTTCATGATTTAGTCTCTTGGGGCAGAGGTACCACTAACCAAGAATGGTTTTTACACAGACGTAGAAAAACCGGAAAAGTAAAAACTCGGAAGAGAAAAGTAGCATTACCCATCGTCAAGTGACTTACAGTGGACCGCCGAAACATAAATCAGTACGTCAGTCTTTTGGTTTCTACATGAAATTCTACTCCTTCGTCGCACGTGTATTTTATATAACTTTATTTATGGGCATTTCATGCCCTCTTAGTCAACATGTGTTGTGTTTAGTGTGGATTCGCTGCTGTTTTGTGTCGACGAGATCGTTTCGATTTCATTCTTGGCAGAGAACATTGAGATGGTGCCCTATAGCCCTATGGGCAAAAGCAAATTAATTTCGTTACAGCAAACGGTAAGTTGCCACTTCATTCTAAAATGCCAAGCCATTTATAAATTTATTTGGTTGTTTACAGTACTAAGGTTCGTGAGACTTACAAAAACATTTTTGTCTTTTTAAATTAAATTAGAATCTTTGCCTGTGAGACAAGGCAACTTCTGACAGGACCAAAACCTCTAAGGAGGGATCGGGGAAAACTTGTTCAGTGGGTATATTCTGCCAGAGATAAAGGGAGTTCTCTTTTACCAATCTAATGGCTGTTGGACCATGCAGTGTGAAGTTACAACAGCGTCGTGTGGAATTAGTTCAGGAGTGGAGTGGCTATATAACTCCTCTACTGGAGCTCCTCTTCCAAGTTGGGGCACTGACAGAGGAGGATCTCAGTCTTATCAGGGGTGGAGGATGCACTGGTGAGCGAGAGAGAATGAGAACATTGCTGGACGTTTTATTTGGGAGGGGAGAAGAGGCATGCCGTGCCTTTTTCCACCTGTTACCTCGGATTCATGCAGAAACCAGAACAGTTAATGCTGGCATCCAACAGAACATGCGGGAGCACCTTATAAAACACAGAAACATCCTGGTCAGACAACATTGCCACACTGATTACCTTAACATTAGAGGACAACCTCCAGGACAGGTTGGGGCCGGTTCCTTTACTGACATCACGTTCTCTCAGCATGTGGGTTATGCTGTCCCTCTACAGCATGAGACAGCCATTGTGGGGGATGCATTCAGAGGTTTCAGGGAAGAAAGCAGACGACAGGATGAGATTTGTGTTTTTAGAGATGTGCAACAGAATCTGCTTTCCACCTCTGGGGACTGTGTGACTCTGCTCTCGGGAGTTGCTGGTAGCGGAAAGACCACTGCGGTGAGGAGGCTGGTTTGGGAATGGGCGGCTGACACACAATCACAGAAAATACTCCTGTCTTTGTCCTTCCGTGAGCTAAACTTGATCACTGAGCAACACAGTCTGCTAGAGCTCCTCTCAGTGCACTACAGCCACCTGAAACCCATTCTATCTGAGATAATGTCATTAAACCCTGCCCGGATTTTGCTAATCCTGGATGGACTAGATGAATTCCGGTTTCCCCTGGACTTTGATCGCACTCCCAAGTGCTCAGACCCGGAGCGAGAGTTGCCTGTTGGGGCAATGGTGGTGAACCTGATCAAAGGCAACCTGCTTCCAGGTATCTCTCTCCTTCTCACCTCTCGCCCCCATGCGGTCTCCAAGGTCCCCCCTTTACTGGTAAACCAGTTTTACAGTGTCCTTGGTTTCTCCCCTGCTCAGCAGCAGCAATATTTTGAGCAAACTTGTAGCTCTCCCCAGGTTGCTGCTGCTGTCTGGGGCTTTGTGTCCTCCCAAAAGCCTCTTCTGCTGATGTGTCACATTCCTGCCTTCTGCTGGATTGTTTCCACTGCCTTACATGACGGCTTTTCTCCCTGCCTTGACAGAATATTCCTTGGTGCTGCTTCCATAAATGTAGAAAGCACAAGGGTTTTAAGCAGACAACCAGGGGATGTTCAAACAGCGTCTGGATCAAGCACATTGTCACTACATTCCCTACCTTCTCAAAATTCAGCCAGAACAGTCACAATTACTGAGATCTACTGTTGTTTCCTGAAATCCATCCTACTATTCCATGTGAAGGGGCAGACGGGAAACTCCAATCCTCATAGGCTCCAGGATGCACCCCGAGTCCTGCAGGAAATGAAGCCTATACTCAAACACCTTGGGAAGCTTGCCTTCAGAGGCCTGTTAGAGCGACGTTTTCTTTTTGACTGCTCCGATTTAGACTCCATCTCAGTGGAGGGCAGTGAATTCTCCCGAGCCCTCCTCGTGGAGATTGTCAAAGAGGACCAGGCTTCCCTGACGTATGAAAGGAACTTCCACTTCATCCACACCAGTGTGCAGGAGTTTCTGGCTGCCTTGTACTATGTCCTCGAATCACTTTCAGGGACTGACCCTTTCTCAGGACTCAAGTGTTCAAGGGTCCTGTTCCATCCCACCTTTCAGAAACATCTGAACTCCATAGTTCAGAGGCTACACAGACCTAGACACCTCTTAGCCAAGTGTATCAAGAAGGCCTTCCACTGGAGTGCACGTCATCAGTCTGGACATATGGACCTCTTCTGCAGGTACTGACATCTGTATAGGTTGGACATTCTGTATCGGTTATTGTTCAACCTCGTACACAAATTTGTGTACGTTCTTTTCATGAAGAAACTCAGCTCTTTCTGCTCTGCTTTCCCTTCCTCTGCTTCTTTATCTCTGTTTTCCATTTTCTGGTCAATAGGTTTGTGTCTGGCCTGTTAGTTCCCAGGACACAGTTCATCTTGGACGGCCTGTTCACTGAAAGACCAAATAATTCTGGGACCTCTGTTCCCCTTACACCCTCTTTCCTTCTACAACTTCTTCACTCCCAGCTCCAGAGCAGCTGCCTCAGTCCAGAGCGACAAATCAACACATGCCACTGTCTTTATGAGGCCCAGGATTCAGGATTGTCCCAAAGGTTGCAAGGCTGGCTAGGGGTTCTAGCTCAGCAGGAGTCAAATCAGTCCATTTCAGAGAAGAGGGACTGGAGTGAGTTAGCATTCCTGCTTCAGTTGAGCCCGGACCTGCAGATTCTGAAGCTGGACGCTCAGGGACTTGATGCAGAGGGCCTGCACAGACTTCTGCCTGTCCTACCCCTCTTTAGCACCCTTAGGTATCACTCTTCTCAGTCTATCCTTATTAATCATTATTCATATACAATGCTTGTTACATCTGTGCAGATAATCGTGCTTGTGTTTATTTTTTAAAAGCCTTGGCCAGAATCCATTAGGTCCAGAGGGTGCAGCAGTACTGTCTCTTGCCCTTCAGAGCCCAGACTGCCGTGTCGAGAGACTATGGTGAGTCAGGGTTGATGAGAGAGGAATGAAAGGTGTTAAACTGTAATCAGGAAGGTGTTTTTAACCTGTTTTGCCTTTTTATTTATTTATTTATTTTTACACAGGGTTGTGGCAACAGGGCTAGGTTGTGAAGGACTTAGGATTCTAGCAGAAGCACTTAAAAGCAATCGCACTGTTGTTGACCTCAGGTAACACTAAATCACTTTTCATGATCACTTTTCTATTTTCTTGATAGACATATTTGTTTAATTTGTTCTTGTTTCTTATGCATATTCCAATTATTCCCTTGTTAGAATGGCCATTAATCACATTGGAGATGACGGGGCTGGCTATCTTGCAGATTTACTGAAGTCCAATCGCACTTTAAAAGATATCAGGTGAAGACAACATCACAAAAATTCACTGGTTTTTATCACAGACCCTTACTTTGTTTCCGTTAAACTTGATTAGCATAATCATATCAACTGTAACAGTCTTAGAAACTGAAGCCTTTTGATGGATTCTGTTGAAAACAGGTAATCTTTAACAGGGGTTCATGTCATGTATTCTGAGGAATTTGTCTTTCTCTCTTTCTTTTCACCTCCTCCCCAAGGCTCCGTGACAATCAAGTGACAGACAAAGGGGCAGAACTTATCATGGCTGCTCTGCTGCAAAACACAACACTAGAATATCTTTGGTAAGCATGTGGCACTTACATGAAGACTGGTTTTATTTCATTAAAGAGAATGTACTTTACATACTGATATGTGTCCTTTCATTTTAGGATGTTTGATAACAAGTTCTCCAAGGAAGGTGTCCAGAAGCTGAAAGACTTTGCCAAGTCCAGAGCCTCTCTTGACATCAAAGTTTGCATTTGATCACACGGGGTCAACTGACAAGGGATGTTGTTTTTATTCAAAAGTATTTTTCATAAAAAGAAAGTGTTTTTTTAGTATTTTGAATTTGAATTTTTTTTTTTTACCAAGTTACCTGTGATATTTGTTACTTTACACTTACATTGATTCTGCTGTTGATGCTATTACAAATGGAGAAGCATTTAATTCTCCTTGGTCAGAATTTCCAGTCAACACTGCCCTCTACTGGACATACCAGTGAGTTAATATAAATGGAGCAGCACCCTCACACTGTAGCCTAATTGTTTTGATTTTATACCTTATCTCTTAGCACATGTGTCTTCATTAAACATGACAAACAGCTCATTACCAAATCTGTTTAACTTAAATAATAACATACTGCCTGATGATTTCACTGATTGATATGTCTGTCTTTGGCAACATTTTACAGTCATTGCTGTCTCAGTTACCTTATCAGTGTGATAACTATTCATCCAAAAGTATTTCAAGACTTGGATGGATGTTTGCTTGCTTGTTGTTCCATGGTTTATATTTGAAGATGTCTCAGTTTTCTCTCGTTCTCCATTTTACATTATGAAACTTTTTTTTTTTTACTGAACTGTGAGCCGCACAATGAAGATGCAGGGATTCCTTTTAGGATCTGTATCTGCTAATCATGTACAGTGCATGCTTTCTCTGGGTCTTCTCATCAGTTTGGAGACTTAAGTAAATCAAGATCTTTCACCGGTGTGCCCAGGCTATGGCACTGGTCTCTCATGCTGAAGTACGACAGCTTCCTACAGCAGGGAAATCAGTCACGTCAGAATTCAAGAACTCTTCATCATGTAATAAATATGCACATAACACAATAATGTACTACATTATACACTGGTTATTTTATAATGGAGTCCATGGTACTGTTTTGCTGAGTAACATAAAGCTTCAAAAGGTAATGTTATAACGCGGTGTTCTGACTGTCTTAATGTTTTTAGGGCTTTTCAGAAGTCATATTTGACTGCTTAACTACTGAACAACTATTGACCAAAGAACAACGCTGTCACATTGGATTTTCCCACTGTCCAAACTCTTCTTGACAGGCCATTGCATTAGCTATTCTACATCCGTCACTGTTTGGAATAACTGAGTCTCACAGGAAGTCCATGAGATCTCTCTCTCTCTCTCTCTCTCTCTCTCTCTCCATGTGTTTTTGTAGTTTTCCCCCTCCCGTATTCAAACCTTAGTAATTGTAATCAGATTTCATTCAATTTGGTTTAATCTCAGGTGAATCACAACAGAAATCACAAGGTTATACTTTAAAGCCTTTTTGAGAAGTGGACCAAAACACCTGTGATATACGTATCTCAGTGAGACTGACTGAATTTCATATTTACTTTGCAGTTCACCAGAAAAAAAAACTGATGGAAATATCAAACCAGAGGTGCTTGAGAATGTGAGCTGCATTCCAAGATTAGACGTCAAAATCAGATTCTTTCCATAAATCAGAGACAGCTGACTGCCTGCACTGTCTCAGGTATTGCTTCAGATACATTGTTGTTACTAAATTACACCAGCAGAGAGAGACATTTTGCATTAAGTAAAATCAACGTTCAAGCTACCCATTGTTTCACCCGTGGTAAATCAGAAACTCTTGCACCCCGGGTGTAAATCTATTAACTGAAGTTTTTAGGCAGCTCATCAATGCGAACGTCGTCATAAGAAACAAGGAGGGCGTCTCTTATATTCGAATTAAGATCATATCGGAGATTACCTATAATGTATGACAATTGGCTGATATACAGTATATTCTTTGTGGTTTCATATTTTAGTCTTTGTTTACGCCGAACATCGAAGCACATACTCTATCTGAGCAAGTAGTGTCTTTCCAAAAGTTGCAAAACAGTCGAAATATGATACAAGGAAGTGGGCAAGAAAGAGACAGAGAGGGAGAAGAAGAGGGAGAGAGAGAGAGAATGAGCGAACGAATAAAAAGAAGGACGGCAAAGTGGTCTGAAGGAAGTAAACTATATATGCTGTAAAAAAAAAATGCAACGTGTGCCAAACAACCAAAGAGATTCAACGATTCAAAGTGATTTCAACTTTGAACCACACAATGAAACGAAAGAATAAGTTTGCGCTATAGTCCTACTGAAAAACAGTTAACGTTTTTCATTGTTAAACTGATTAACAATGAAAATGTAATTCACACATTCACACACACACACACACACACACACACACACACACATATATATATATATATATATATATACATATATATATATATACATATATATATATATATATATATATATATATATATATATATATATATATATATATATATATATATATATATATATATATATATATATATGTATGTATGTATGTATGTATATATTCATTCTTTTATAATTACTGTGCAAACCAGTAATAATATAACAAACTCTCTCAGTGTACGGTTCATTCAAAACTTGTTTATTTCTTTAAAATAAGGTAGCCTACTTAAATACATCGTCGCTGCGGATTCGACTGTGTTGCGCAAACACCGAAAGCTCGAGTTCATAGTTTGTTACATGTGTTATTTGTATCTATTGTGTCAGAGGAGCTCTGAAGCGCAAGACGGGATGTTTTATTACATATTTACCCCCAACGCTCCTCTCTCATTGGTCTGAGCCGTCTTTAGCTCACGGATCAGCCAATGGTGATGTTCCGTTGTTTATGAAGCGAGTCGTGCGAATATAAAAACAGGAATGTGAGATGAGAGAGAACATATTGATATATAGAAGCCAAAGACAGAGATTATCCATCCTTAATGTCTCGTTAACGTGTTTAGTGTCATTTTATTCTCACTTCAAATAGAAAGTAGTGCAGTGAAGAGAAATCAGCGCTACACTGCAGGTCTCCACTGTCAAGCAGGTATGACTCAATCTGTAATAAGGATGCTCTGCTATAACTTATTGTACAAGGAGCTATTGTGTGTTTACAGCTTTAATCATTTACAATGTATCAATTAGGGGATTCTGTGCGCTTTAATGTCATCCTGTGAATGCGCTTTCTTAGTTTCTATCATATGGCTCACGAAAAATGCTGCAGTATTATATGAAACACCGCATACAAACAACATTATTCCGGACAGTTTCGAGCATTGTGTTAGATTGTAGTTTTGTAAATGGGCTGCTGGCTGTAATCTCAAACACTAGTTGATGCGAGTGATGCCCGAGGTAGGGAGGGGTTTGTTTATCAAGAGGCAGTGTGTTTTGTGTGCTGTGTTGTTACTTGAAACCGTCACAAAACTAAGCGGATGGAGTGCCGTAAGGACAGGATAATGTATTTGGGTACAAGGCGTACAAACATCAGATTATTTGACAGAATGAAACGCTGCAACGTCTTTGATGCTTGATTATGCTCTGACCGTACAGTGGATATCGACAACTGAATCAAGCATAAATGATGGGCTCAATAGACATGAAGATCAGCACTGTTGCACGAAGAGTTGACTTGGAAAAAGTCAGTTTTATTGTGTTCCATAATAGAAACTCATGCCATTTTTGTCTGTTTGTGTTGTCACACTGTTTTATCAATGTCGGGGTTACTTAAACCTATACTTAACTGGCGTGTAAACTAGTAATTGACTACAAAGAACTCTGCACCTATATCAGTGATCCACATTAGTCAACAGACAACAAAAGACAACAGTCTTAAATCAGCGAGTGTGCCAAAACTGAGTAATCAGTAGTCTGTTATTGGCAGCAGGGACTAATGTCCCAGACACAACAGCTGAGCGTAATGTGTTGGAGAAAGAGATGTTAGAGAGGGGGTAGAGGGAGGAGGCGGAGGGACCGACGATTCCTGTCCAGTTCAGACCAGTTTTAGAAGCTGCTAATTTCCGCAGGGTACCGCATACTGTATCCAAGATGCTCGCATATTATCAACCTACACATCTAACAAACACACAGCACAATACATACAATTTTGTTCGTGGAAAAGAATTTATATATAGTTGTAATGTTTTATATAGTTGTAATGACTTACCGTCAGTGCATTGGGAATTTATGTTAAAATATTTCAAATCGTATTAAAATCTAAGTAAAACCTCTCTCCATGCTCAAGCCATATTATTTTTCACATAAAAAGAGTACTACAGTCGGGTTTAATAAGATAATGTAGTGGATGATGTCATGTTGTTTTTCCCGTTTCTCAAGCTAGCGCCTCTTGTACAAAGGAAATCGCGATAGAGTCTCGCGCGGCACTGGTTCGAACCGGCTTGAACTTGGTCTCACGTGCAGTTGCTGTTAGTATCTGGTACTGCAGGAGCAAATGAGAATGGGAGCGTGAAACTGTTGACCAATCGAATGGAAGAAGGGGAGGGATTTAGGTGGGATAACGGGCGGAGTTTCAACCTCTGAACACGCGTTTAAGAACTCAGCTGTTTTTTTGCAAGTGATGTTTTGCTGAAGCATAGAACAAAGAGAAATGTGAAAATGACGTGCGATGAATGTAACATACCTAATGAATGTAACATACAGTGTTCACAAGCACTCAGGCAATCCAAAAACGTCCCAAACAATTTTAACATAACTGTCATTTGAACTGAATGAAAAAGATGTATTGCTTCTATCCATTTTGATTCTTATACCCTACATTGGCTTCCTTTACAGGCTTGACCGCCGATATATTAGGAGACTCTCCTTGTTTTTCCAGCTTTTGTTTGTCATAACTGATTCAACTATGGCTCCATCACTGGCCACATCCTTCTCTCGCCGCTGGTGGATGGCGGTGACAGCCGTCGTCGAAAACCTGCTGTTCTCTGCTGTGCTGCTTGGATGGGGCTCCCTGCTCATCATGCTGAAGTCTGAGGGCTTCTATTCCTACCTCTGCAAGGAGCCAGGTAAGGACTGACAGGGCAGGGTTAGCTCATAGAGATGACCAAAACTGGGTTGACATCAATGCTTCCTTTTGCCCACACAGGAACTTGGTTCAGGTTTTGCATAAAATGTAGAGGGTCAAGTATAGATTGCCCTTAATTAAACATAAGGTGAAATGAAATGGGCCAAAAATGTTGAACGAATGCTAGAACTGACAAATGACAAAGAACAATAAGACGATACATGAAATTGAGCCTCAATAAAAAAAAAGAGAAAGAAAGAAAAAAGTAAAAGGGACTGATTCAGGTTCACACAGTGTCAAACAAAAATATGCCGCCTGCTTCAAAAAGAGACATTACAAAACGGGTAAAAATGTTATTGGAATGTAGTTTCCCACTGAATGTCTTGACAAAGATCCTGATGCAGTCTAATTGCCTAATCCCACCTGCAATGCCCCTCTCATTCCACAACAAAAAGACATACTCCATTACCTCAAAGTGGTGGAATGACCACATTGTTACATGTTATAATCAAATCAAAGATTAATTTCAGCTTGAGTGGATGTGATGTAATGGTAGTTTATTGTAGCTCTCCTCACAACATTTCTTAGAGCATTCTCTTTAGAGCTAAAAGTTAAATGAGACTTTGATGTTGGATAAACACAGTGGTGACCAGGCTTGAACCCCTATCACTCCATTGTCCTATTGTTGCCTTAACCTTGCATTACACTGCAGTTCCAAAGGGCCCATGTTATTAGTGCATTTGCCTTTTGGCACGGTTTGCCACTTAGGTTTCTTGAAAGGTGTTTCATAATCACAAGCAAAGTGTTTTAGGATTTGCAGTGTACACATATCCTTTGTCCACGTCATATTATTTTTTTAAAAATTAATTACATAACCAAAATCAAAAGGCACATCAAACACACAAACATTTTGTACTCTTTCTTTCTTTCTTTCTTTCTTTTTTGTTTACCTCTCTTGTACTTTCATAAAATGGCACTCATTGCATAAGCTGATTCGTGTTTAGACAGAGAAGGTGGTAGAGCACTGGCAAAGGCGCTGGCAAAGGCATTGCAACCCCATCAACAGTCTCATATAGAAAAGCAGGTCAGCAGCAGAGCTCTCAGCAGCCTGTTCGGCAGTCATGATACAGCAGTGAGTCACATCCACTCATGTCTGAGTTTTTTGCCCTAATTCTCAGACGGAGAAAGAGTAAACAAGGAGACAGAGGCTGAAAGGCACTTTATTAAAATTACAGCCACACAAACAATATTACTTGGGTTTTTTTTCCTTAAGTGACCCTTCTGTACACAATGTTCCGTACTGTTCCACAGCATGAGAAATACCTCTCATTTCATACACTCGTGTTCAAATACTTAAAGTAATGATTGTTATCAGTTCTAAGTTGAATTTTTGAATTTTGAACACTAGAGTTGACACCAGTTCAGAGGATGTTGAAATGAAACTAGCCATTCCTCTATGATTTTTGTAGTTCCCAATGTCCAGTTGGTATTCAATCATGAACTGATCACAAATCCCATTTAAAGATGCTCTTACTCTCATTGACAGAAGAAGTAGAGTTGATGGTATAGACACGGTATGAAAAAGTGTATTGTGTTTTAGTTCAGGGGAAAAGCTACAATGTGACCACTCTCAGCAATGATGAAACTGTGGAAACATGCTGAAAAGTGCATGTCAAGGGTCAGCTTCAATGTTTCTGCTTTGTCGTTGTAAAGTGCTCCGTTTGAGAATTCATGATGTCTGCATTATTAAATGATTCCAGTGAAGGTGCCATTTTAGAGAAAACTGAACTTATGTAAAGCTATGCTTATAGGTTTTTGTAGAACATTCTCTTGACTCATGTCAAGTTTATGACTCACCAGGAAAGAACAGAGCTCCAAGAATTGATCCTGTTTCCTAGCATCGGTTCCAAAGAAGCATTTCATTCCCCCCCCCCCCCCCCCCCCACACACACACACTTAATTTGTTGTTTATACTCATCAGGGCATCATATAACTGTGACACAAATTGTTTGGTGTATACTCACTGCATGTCCGCTCACTTCATGTGCCCTGGGTCTTACGGGGAACATTATCACATGGGGTCTATTTTTAACATTTCTTTTGCCAGTGTCTGTAAGTATCTGATCATAACCAAATAAATTAGGCTCTTGCCAGGCCCTAGTTTCTTTGACCTCTTTCCCTCTCCTCCTCTCGCAGCTTTGAAGACCTTTTTCTTTGCTGTTTGCTGCTGTTTGAAATACAGCTAGTGAAGACTCACTGCAAACTGTTTCATAATCGTGAAATCCTTTTGACACTGGTTTGAAGTTTTCACAATTTCATAGCAGAGGGGCTGTTTTCCTAGGACACTCTCTGTGTGCTGTATTGTATCAGAGTGTGTTTGCCTCTGTACATAGGAACGGGGTCAGCAGACCGGGTCTAGTCTGTGGAGCCTCCTGTCACAAATCCAAAAGATGAAGGCAGTCTTTTGAGTGCTTCTACACATTCTCGACAACAACAACAACAAAATCTAGGCACTGTGTTTGTAAGAGCCGCCTTGGTAGAGAATTTGCCTACACAGTGCCAGGTTAGCGTTGTGTGGCACAGAAAGATGGTGTTAGTTACACGTCATAGATGATAGTTGATGGACAGGAGGTGGGCAGATATTTTCATTCCTCACTTTCCCGCTGTTTGAGAATTTGTGGTTCTCATGGTAGTGTGAAGTGTGGGGCCCACATTCTCAGTACATTCTGACATGGTTCTTTTTTCTGTCCTTTTGCCCTTCTTGTGATTTTTCACACAAGCTGTTCTGGACGGTTCACATTAAAGTGAGATAGTGCCAAGACAGAAATGAAAGGGTTAAAAAAATTCTTTTTTTTTCTTTTTTTTTTTTGGGACATGACATTACCAGTGAACCCTCTGTAGTAACCTATTTTTTGAAAATGGAGCATGGAAGATATAATCAAGTCAAACTGTTGTCAGGAAACCCCGTGTAACCGTTCCCTCAGAATTTATGATCGTAACTGATTAATGTTGTCTGTCTCAGCAGATATACATACAGCTCTTTAATGGCGGTACACTCTGAATTGGACTAATCTGTTGTCTAAACCGTCCTCATGACCAGCTCTGTACCCAAGCACCTTATTTGTTTGGTATCCCACAAGCTTTGTACTTTGCTTTACTGACAGGTCAGTTCTCTTCAGTTTGCATGTGTATATCTCTATAGTAACGGCGCAACGCCGGCATGCTAATATTTTTCAGTCAACTCAGGAGTCAGGTTTTTAGGTCAGCTTTGAGAATGTCAACCCACAGACTATCTCTCTTTTCTCTTTTTCAGTTCCTCTGCTGTTTCTGAGGGAAAAGACACAGGATTGAAAGCGTAACATTAGTTGTGTAATCAAGAAGAGCTAGATACTACACAGCAGAAGACTTTTATTATTACTGTGAATCTTGCAGCAAATGATTTGATTATTTATCTGCTGTTTGATAACTCTCCACGACCCTAATTATGATAAGCGGCTTTGAAAATGAGTGAGTGAGTGTTTAATAATTTTGAAATTGTCAGAGAAATCATAGCTAGAGTCAGCTGAGATTGATTTGGAAACTCTTGTAAAATGGACTGTAATAAATGTCACACACTCAAATAAGCCACTTTTAACAAAAACATGCAAAAAGCCCATGGCAGCAGATTACAACAAATTTACTGAGGTGGTTTTTCCAGTTTTACATGAACTTTAAGTTATCGGGAGCAAATGAACCATGGTGTGTATGTATGTGTGTGTGTGTGTATGTGTGTGTGTGTGTGGCAATGACTCGCAAGACTTGAATCCTTATTGACTTAGCACAGCTCAATGCTTCTTCATTGCTCCAAAAGAACCAACAGAGCCCAGCTGCTGTTTGCATTCTAGTAACCTATTGATACATCCGTCTCCCATTTTCTCCCATTTAGAAATGGGAGAGTCTTTCCTACAAACACAACCTGGATGTTTCTTAATCAGTTTCTATGAAGGAAATTTCATCATGTCAGTGTACGCAGTAACATTCTGCTCCAAATCCTGTTAGTCGATGTCCATCATCCAGCACCACAGACCACGCGCCCAGACTGTGTAACACAGTTTTCAGGACTTTGACAAAGCTACTTGGTGAACCGACCAAACAAACAAAAACAACTTTTTAGGGAAGGGAGGGTAAAGTGAGGATCAAGAAGGAGATTGGCCTCCAAACTAAAGTATGATTAGTCAGTGATCAAAACAACAGTGCTGGGAAGTTAAGCAGATAAACAATAATAAATACTTTTCATGAGCTGACACCACGTCGCTCCTGTGGGAGGGCTAAATACAGGGCTGACGTGTTGGTTTGGAGGGGTCACATACACTCCCAAAGCTATTTCTGATGCCTGTTTACTCAAACACAGTCTTGTTTAGCTGACCTTTCACCGATAAGGTTTCTGGTCAGTCAACCCCACCCCGACCAGAGAGTCTAGCTAGGACTTTTCCACAAGGTGGACTGATCACCTTGCTGTGGCGCCGCCCCACCCCCACCCCCCTGTTTTTCATTTTCATTCTTATTTTTCTCTGAGAAGAAAAACAAGAAACAAACAAAAACAACTGAAAAGTCTCACTGTTTTGGTTATATATTGAAAGAGATACCTCAGTACAAAATAACTTCAATGTTTGATCTCTCTATCCCTCTCCCTCTCTCCATCTCTCTCTTTCCCTTTCTCATACACACACACACACACACTTTTTATTTTCTCCTTCTCTCTGTTTGAACCCAAAGGAAACAGTTCAGACCAAAATCATCCTCAGGGAGACGAGAACTCCACAGTAAGCCCGGTCGGCGGAGAGGAGGAAGAGGAGTTCCTGACGATGAATGGCTGGCCCATCTGTAAAGATCAGGACGAGATGCTCAACTTGGCTTTCACCATCGGTTCCTTCCTGCTCAGCGCAATCACTCTGCCCCTGGGTATCGTGATGGACAAATATGGGCCGCGCAAGATCCGCCTACTTGGCAGGTGAGGAGAAACCTTCCCCCGGTGTGTGTTTTCACCAGGATTTTTGAGCGGTTTCATTTCTTTTTTGCTTCAGAACCAAAGACCTACCAACTTCTCTGTTTTCCTTTCAGCACCAGCTTCGCCGTCTCCTGCATTCTGATGGCGTATGGAGCCAGCGATCCCAAGAGTACGTATAAACAAGCAGACAGCTTCCAGCATCGCTGAACAGAAGTTTCTCTTTTCGTTTGCACTTTTCTCACTATGCATCTGTCTTGCTCTCTCTCTCTCTCTCTCTCTCTTTCTCTTTCTCTCTCTCTCTCTATCTTTCTGACACTTGCAGATCTTTCCGTCCTGATCTTCTTCGCCTTGGCGCTGAACGGGTTTGGAGGCATGTGCATGACGTTTACCTCTCTGACGGTGAGTGTTCGGAACCACGTTCGAAGATTTGTTTTCTAGGATTTGTGGTTGGGTGGTGATGAGGTGGGGAATAGGTGCATATGGGGGGGCGGGGGTCGTCAGCCATTCCACGTGACAGGGGAGGAGAAAAAACAAAAAACAAAAAACACTGCCTCACACGGAAGCCATGTGTTCCAGGAGATGAATTATGTAGCAGATCTCCGCTCGCTCCAGCACGGAGCCAAAAAAAGATCCGTTGCATCATCAATTCTTCATTCCCAGTTAGACATGGCCATCTAACAGCAGTCTCCAGTGTGCAGCCTCAGGGGGAAAAAACACTATCTGATGACCTCGCATCAAGCCAGTTTTTACAGCTGCCATGGGTGTACAAGCCCAGTCGATACTGACTGAGACTCCTGTTGCATTTTCTATTTATGATGTCGATGTGGTGTCAGAAACTAAGGGTAAAGAATGCGTCGCTCTTTTGTTAGCGTTGTTGTGTGAACGCCTCTGCACGGGTGTCTGGTTAGTTTCGCTTAGCGTTAGTGTCAACACCTCAATGCTTTGTGGTATGGCTGGGTTCACAGAGTACAAGCTGAGATGAGAGCTCAGTGGAGCAGATGTAAACAGGAAGGGTTCTTCAGTGCCAGCTGTATTCAGGGTACTCCCTCCTCCCTGTATGGCTACTTCCTGTCTCAAACCAACACTGAGGCTTCTGTCTCTGGTTAAACTACTCTCTAAGTTAACGGCGTGTTCGTTTGGCTGAAGCCACGACCCGTGTTGTGTTTTCCCTCTCCACAGTTTCTGTTGAGCATGTCCCAGCCTGCCCGGGCATGGCCTTGTCTGCTACATCACCTGTCTGTCTGTCTGTATGAGATAGACAGACCGAGAGAGACAGACAGACAGAGAGAGAGAGAGACAGGCAGAGAGAGAGAGAGAGAGAGAGAGAGAGGGAGAGAGAGAGAGAGAGAGAGAGAGAGAGAGAGAGCGCACTTGTCTACCAGAGCATACTGCATGCTGAAATGGGCAGCGTGTTATTTCAGCTGCTCTGCTCCAGTAAGCTCTCTCCAGCTGCTTCTGAAAAACTGTGTGTCTTACACTGCTGTTATACTGATCTGAAGGTTACAGTTGTTTTGACGGGATGGGGGTATAGGAGAGAGGGTTCCTTTCACACTCTCTTTTGAATTTTTTAGACGTAACCAGTGTATGTCTCTAATTTATCACAGCACATGATAACAGTTTGTTTACGAAAAGGAATGTTTTATGTGTACTGTGTCTTAAGTCTTTTTTTTTTTTCAGACGACATCATGTTCATGTAGAGCATTTATTTTCCCACATTGATAATGTCCAGTTTTATTGATGATAAAACACTCTCTCTCTCTCTCTGTACATCTGTCATTACATCTCTATAATTTTTATATCTTATTCCCATATTCTGCTCTCTTTCACCCTCTTTTCCTCTTTGTGCGCTGGTGTGTTTTGCAAGAATGGAATCAGGTTGGCGGCCTGCCCTTCTTCCTCGTCTCTCTCTCCCATTCTTTCTGTGTGTGTCTGTTCGCAACCTCAGCACTTTCTGTTCTGGCCTGCAGTAAACAAGTGGATAAGCGAGTGATGAGGGAGAGCAGGAGGGAGAGATGAAAAAGAATGATCGTGTTCCTTTCGAAGCAAACCTCTGGGCTTTCCCAGTAAACTGACCCAGCTGCCTATATTTGCCCTGTCCAAAGGCCGGACTGCCCCGCCCCCCTCCCTCTTTTTTCTCTCTCACCATTCTGACCTCAGTCCATCTCTCTCTCTCTCTCTCTCTCTCTCTCTCTCTCTCTCTCTCTCTCTCTCACACACACTCTACCTCCCACTCTTGTGTCCTGCTGTATGTCTGTATGTCTACCATTGCTAATCAGCTCTGTCCATCTCTTTAGCACAACCTCCCCCAGCACTGCAGGCACATATGTAAATATGTACACAAACATACACACACACATGCACATATGCTCACGCACACACACTCACACACACACATACACACACACACACGCACACACACACACTCACGCGCTATCACTGAATCACATGCCACACTATAGAAGAAAGTCTCTTCCTTGTGATAGCGACAGCCCTAGACCAAAGAAATACACACTCTCAAACACACACATGCACTCATACACACACACACACACACACACACACACACACACACACATACACACACACACACACACACACACACACACACACACACATACACACTCATTTCATGATGCTTGATAAACAAACCTGTATTTGTAGACTGTATCATATTCAGAGTTATTCTGTTGCATTGATTTGAAGGTCGTGTTGATTTTCCCCTCAGGGCACTAACCACTGGACAAGTAAAGTGAAACTGTTTTTGTTTTTTAAGGCTAGTGTAGGTCAGACTGGCCAGTGCAGACAGTCCCAGAGACACAGAGAGAAAGAGAGACAGCAAACTGGCTTTGGGCCCTGGAAATAGACAGTGTTTAATAGGTGGCGTTGGTGCTGAGAGACTGAGGTGAGACTGGAAGATAGACAGACAAGCTGTCAATGTTTTAACTGTCTTTACAGTTACCCCCTCTTGATTTCTTCTTTTTCTTCTTCTTTTTTTTTTTCCTGCGCCTCTATTCTGCAGTGTCAGGACAGAACCAGTCTGTGCCGGATTTCCATCATGTCTTTCAGTTCTCTCTCTCTTTCTCTTTCTCTCTCTCTCTCCCTACCCCCCACCATTTCCTGTCTTTCTCTCTCCATCACTCTCTCTCTTTGTCATTGTCGTTGCCAGACCAGTTAAAGCCGTGCGTGTTTCAGTCACTCCATTTCCCCCTCTCTTCTTCTGTCTCATGACTCACTCTTTTCACGGTGCTGAGTAATCAGCGTCAGAACATGAAAAGAGACAGGTGAATGGAACCTTGTCTTTCTTTCTTAGTTTTTTTTTTATGACATTTTGGAAAGCAGAGCAGCAGTGATTCCGACAGTAATGTTAGACACCGCTGAGAAAAGAAAACACATTAAGCAACAATTTTCAGTTATACTGAAAAATTGATTTCATTTCATTTGATCTCACACCTACATACTCCTAGCTTGCTTTTTATGTGAAAATCAGGGGAAGAAAAAAAACATTTTAGTGTCACATTTGTTCTCACTGAGCTGGATTCTAAACAACATATTGATCATTGTAGAACATTATAAATTATCGTCTGTTGCGTATGGAAATTTTAAATCCATGTGTCATTTTACACCATGCACAGACAGACTGAATTAATAGTTATATCCTCTTCAGTTTCTTTCAAAATGTTGGTGATTCTTTTTTTTCCCTGGAATATTTTGAAGTGTCTCAGGTGGTAAAAAAGGCAGTTGAAGGCGAGAGGATGTGTGAATGACAGTGTGCTTGGAGATATATTCACAGCACTCACTGACTTCACTGTAAATCAGGATTACCCCCACCTAAAAGCTCGTGTACCTAACCACAGCACAATTCCTCATCCCAAAAATAGAACCGGTTCTCCTCAATGCAAACATGTCAGTTGTTTTTGATTTCAGTTTGCATAAACGTCAGAGTTCAAACAGTTCAGAATCTGCTAAATAAACAAAAGAATCACGTGACTTTGCGTGCCATCTCACCTACCTCTCTCTCTGTAAAACGCTTCCTCAGGGTGACCAAAATAGACATTTCCTAATCTTTGTTTTTTTTTTACTTACGCTTTCGTCTAAAGCCCTTTTAGTTGAAAATTCGGGGTCAGGTAAATTCAACAGCATGAAAGCAACACAGTTACCACTGTTTTAACTAAAGACCGGGACCCATATCCACGACCTGGGCCCTGTGTAGGTATGATAGATACAGAGAACGTATATCTCTGAGTTGTCTGCCGGAAAAATAGGGGACAGCTCAAAACTCCTCTGACCTAGATACCTTTTAAAAGAGAGGCATGTCTTGCTTGGATAACATACCTTTATATGTTCCACAGGTGAAAGCTAAGTCACAAAGTGCTTTTTTGACACAGAATAACGACCGACTGTTTTACACCCCGTTCTCCACTCGTTACACAGAACGTAGGTAAAGGAAATTTGTCGCGGTAGCTCTTTGTCTCCCTTCGTTTTGTGTGACTTTGTCTGCTGAAGCAGGAAATAAGGATGTGAGCACAAAAGCGCGCATGCATGTGCGTTTGTGTGTGTGTGTGTGTGTGTGTGTGTGTGTGTAAAACACGATCTGGTTGTTGTAAATGTTCCATATGGGCATGACTCGCCTAACTTGAGCCATTCAGCTGATTAAATGCACGCTCAGCACAGGCAGTAACAGGTCTGTGTGAGAGGAAAAGCCATAACTCACTTTTCCTATCTTTCTCCAACTATTCATCTGCTCCCTCTTTTCTACTGCCAACCAGCGTCAAAGTTGACCAGTAAAAGTCAACCAGAGGCTTGTGTTGGTCAGTGCATAGCGCCTACATCATAGCGACATAACGGCCATCTTGTCTGATTGTTATTGTAACTGTCATCTGGGATGTTTTGGCTTTCCTGTTGACCTTTGTTCTAATTAGAGCCCATGAATGACGTCTGGAAGGAGCCAGAGGCAAGAGATTCCTGCCTTTAACAAGCGGGTGGGGTGCAGGGGGAGAGAGGGGAAGGAGGTGTGCCTGGAAGTCTCTGAGAGTTCTTGGAAACGGCAAAATTTTGACTGTACATTATTAAAAAAAAAAAAAAAAAACAGGTTATGGAAAAAAAACTCACAAGGAAATATATAAACATATGTTTTTTTCACAGCGATTTCACAATACTGTCTCGCTGTTTACCACATGTTTTGTTCTTTCTTTCTTTCTTTCTTTGTTTATCAGTGCGCCCAGCTCACTGTCAGTTGTTTATCCACAGCGAGCAGTTTGGAACAGCTCGTGCTACAGCTGAAGGGAAACATTATGCAAGCCCTTCCCATCTCCTTCTCACTCTCTCATGGCTAAAAATATTTTAGACTGAAGCAGTCACCCACATATTGCTGTCCCCATTGACATTCTGATGTTTTTTTGTGACATAATGATGTTGTTTCAAAGTGCCCACACCAACAGAAATGTGATGAAAGTTTGGTTTTGTAGCAGGTTATTGTGTTTGTGGTTTTCCGCTTTTGTGTTAAAAAGTTTTATCTCAGCAGGATTGGAGTCAGTTCACTTTCAGCAACAGAAATTTTGGGTCATAAAAAACTATGAAGGTTTATATTTGGTCATTTTAATTTCGTTGCGTTCCCTGATTGACTGCATTTGGACTGACCTTAATGTCCCCTTATCCCCAGCTTCAGCTGTCCTAACTAAGCATTTGTGCTTCTTTCTCTCTCTCTCTCTCTCTCTCTCTCTCTCTCTCTCTCTCTCTCTCTCTCTCTCTCTCTCTGTCCCTCAGCTTCCAAACATGTTTGGTGACCTGCGATCCACGTTCATCGCCTTCATGATTGGGTCGTATGCCTCCTCTGCAGTCACCTTCCCTGGAATTAAGGTAAAAAAAAAAGAGAGACAGAGAGAGAGAGAGAGAAGAGAGAGGCAAAAAATCAGCTCATGTTTGATGGAAGGTGCATGGGTCAATGAGAGTGAACAGTGGGGTTGCTGTCTCTACTCCCTAAGGTCATCTATGACCTGGGCGTGGCCTTCATCACCATTCTGTTGGTGTGGGCGGGTTGTGCCGGCCTCGTCTTCATCAACTGCTTCCTCAACTGGCCACTGGAACCCTTCCCTGGACCCGAGGACATGGACTACACGTAAGAATAACTGTGTTACAAAAATAAATAAATAAAATACTTTGCAAAGCAAATACTTATCTATTAAACTGTATCCTCTATTTACACACACCCTCACATGCTCTCTGGAATGTTCCTTTTGTTACACATGCTGTGAATGATTAGTGTTGCCTGGCAACCGAGAGAGCAGTTGATATTGAGCAGGTCTTTTCAAAATCCTAATTTTTTAACCTCATTTCTTCTCTTAACACTTTTTTTCATTCCTTTTTTTTTTATGATGTTTTATACAGAGTGAAGATCAAGTTCAGCTGGCTGGGTTTCGATCATAAGATCACAGGGAAGCAGTTTTACAGGCAGGTGACAACGGTGGGCAGGCGTCTGAGTGTAGGGAACTCCATGAAGCAGCATCCCAAAGAGCTGACCACCCAAGAGGGAAACAAACTCTGCCTGTCCACCGTGGATTTGGAGGTCCAGTGCAAGAGAGAGGATGAGTGTAAGTGTCAACAATCGAAAGGCGTTTTTTTCTTCCCACCCACAACTTAAGCACTCAATCTCTGTCAATACAGACATCAGTCAGACCTCAGACTGTCTACTGTAGTGTTGCCAAATGCCCGGCTTCACTCACAAATCCTTTAGATCTTATCAAAAAGAAGGCCGAATCCATGCCAGGGAGCTGTCTGAGGGAGAGCGGTAAATAAAGACATTCTATTACAGAGTCAAACGTTAATATTCTGATCCAGTGCTAGAGGGGAAACACACACGCCAAGAGAGGAAACAAATACAAGAATGGAAATAGTGACTCTTTTATTTAAACTGGGAGTTTTGGGTTCGGACGGGAGCCGAGCGTAAAGTCGTCGATCTTAATGACCGTGTTTTCCAATGGGTGTTGTGAGCACTGGGTTCTCCAGCGGGTTCAAGGAGAGCGCCTCTCCGAAGCGAGACGGACGCCCGTAGATGCGCTACATGCACTTTGTCCCAAGTAACCCAGATCTGTGCCATATAATTAGCGCAAATTGTACTCAGACATCCCAAAATAATGCACACAGAGCCTCTGGCCTCCTCTGAGACTGCTGGAGGATCTTGAACTCTCAGTGGGGGACTCCTCCATGGCTCTTTCATACCAAACGGACCGTGGAATCCGTTTGGACCGGGTACCTAGAAGCCCCCCTGAAATGTCATGGCGTATCTAGGGCCAAAAGCGGCAGGAGACGGGGGTAAGAGAGGGCAACTAACACCTGCTGATGCTGAGGGGGTAATTACATACTGAGTCAGTCAGTGCTTTAGTGCCACAGCTGGAGACGAGGCTGGGTTTCGGTGAAGAGTTTTTTCTTTTTCTTCTTTTTTAGCTTTGGTCTTGTGTTGCCAGTTCCCCTTCAATCAGCCAGTGTGTTCTCCCTGTAGCCGGCTTTGTTTTCCATTATTGCAGTCAATTATCATGGCACTCAGTACAGGGAAAGAGGAACTACTTGGAAATGTGTGCAGAATTCGTTTAACATCGTGGAAACGAGAGGAAGGTCGATATGTTTGCGTTGGAGAATGGAATTGGAGCATGGGGGAAGAGATTCCTGAAGTGCTTGGTTATGAATGCGGAGCACAGCTGTGGAGACAGCCATAAAGAGTCCTGCAGGACCATACAGCAGCCGTCCACCCCCCCCCCCCAGTTTACAGTGCTGGATCATTAACCTCATCGCTCCAGCTCCTGGCTTACTGTAAAGGCGTCCAAAGCATTGCCTTGCCATCCAGTGACACTCAGAAGAATTTTCCATCAGAGCAGGGTCACTCCAATTAAAGATCTCTCTCCACACCCACAAATACTGCTGTCTGAGATTAGTGAAGTAATGTTTAATTTAGTGAGGGTAGACCAGGCTTGAGTAGACATATGTACAGTACATATGTGAACTAAGGACACAATATACAGACTGATATGGATTTTTGTTTGGAAAACTGGAATCTTTGGTTATGTAGTTCAGTGTCCCAAAGCAGTTACAGTAATGCTCTTCTCCACCTCTCTCTCTCGCTCTCTCTCTCTTTCTTTCTCTCTCTCTCTCTCCAGCCCAGTCTTTCATGCGCAGTATCTTCAGTCCCATCTTCCTGCTCAGCCTGGTCACCATGTGTGTCACCC